>NW_019265247.1:6998-10719 GCF_002742605.1 Olea europaea var. sylvestris
GCCAGAGGTTTTGGAGCTGGTTAATACATTGGATGATGAGATGTCCCCACTAGTAGCAGCCCAAAGAATATATTCACAGGTACATATACAAATTCCAAGTCATTGAATATTTCATTTCATTTGTTGCTTTTTCGTTGATTTCACCTTAACATATTTAGTTCCGCAAAACTCTTATAAATGAGATTTAGGGGCCCAAAATTTGAAGTTTGCCTCAGGCCTTGCGGTACACAGGTACGGCACTAGTGAAGAGCTTATTGGCAAACTTTTATTAAAAGAAATGGGATCAGTAATTCCATCGAGAAATCCTCATGACATAGAGGATGTAGATTTTTGCAATGCTATTTTAGAGTATTAGGAAACCTACCTAGGAGAAATTATCCTTTATTTTTGTTCAGATTCAGAAGTGATGATAGCTAATGGGGTATTTCAACCAGTGGAAATTGATGGGGTAGATCAATCAGTGAGATCATCGAGAGGGGATGTAGAGAGTCTATAGATAGACAAATAAAAAGAAAAATAATTTTCTTTGCTGTTTTAATTAAATCTAAGTAACATGTAAATTTTTTAAGTGAAGTTCGTGTTTTCAGATTTTAAATGAAGTTATGCACCTTTTTTTTTCTTTTTCAAAGTTTTGTTCTTGAACTGGTGGCGTATGTAACGCCCTAACCCATATGGACTAAAACGCCACTAAAACAATTGTAGCTTAGCCGTAGACTTGGAAATTATTCTAAAAAATAGTTTAATTAACTATACGTTTAGCGGAAAGCATTAAGATTTAATTTAAGAATTTGCTTAAGTATTTTTTTTTCCCGAAACGATAAATTTTAAATGTTCACTACCTACTTTTTTTATATGAACAGTAGCATGCACGCGTTTACCAAAAAATAAAAAATAAAAATTTGAAACACTTTTCCATACATCCACATTTTTAAGTAGCAAATAAGACAGTTTTTTTTGCTTTTTTATTTCACCCGGCAAGTGTCAAAATAAATTTGTTTGCATTGTTATCAACTCTAAAACTTCAAGAAATTTTAAGGAAAAGTGGGAAACTTTCTATAGTATAACATATCCCAAAATTGGCTTTCATCGACAACATATGAGGCACTAAATTATTTACCAAAATTCTGCAATTATTCAGTTTGGGAGGAAAACCAGCGTACTCTACTTAAAGGGAAATATAAAAATTCTACTGACATTGGATTGGTATGATTTTAAGTTTATCTAGTAGTATCAAAGTTCATCGATTTTGTCCAAAATTTTTAAGTAATGATTGAGCTATGAATTTTTGAAGTTAAGGGTAGAAAGTGAAAACTAACAAAACAGTGACAATGAACCTAATTCTAACGTTTATGTAAGATACATGAACTTGCAAGTTAATTTCTATAATCATAAATACTAGTAAATATAATTAAATTATGAAAAGTTGTTTAGAGTAGTTTTACAAATTATGTCCACCGAAATCTATTATTTAAAACTCATAAACAATTTTTTCATAACCAAATAAAAAAGGTTAAATCACCATGTTTCTGTAAGTATTATGTCCTAAGTCCAATCAACTTTGGATATAAATACTTTTGATATATATAATTAATGCAATTTAATTGCAGATCTATTATTTAATTAATAGACAATTAAATAAATAATAGAGTCCGTAGATTCAAATCTTCGTAATTTGTTAATCACAAGGAGTTGTGATTGTGAGATACAAATTACATCTGATTGAATCTCAAATCGTCCGTGGTCGTAAGTAATAACGAGATACGGATATCATTATTACAGATAGACCATCACGTGTGGCATTTCTTACTTGTGAAGTAAGTAACTGATCTCACAATCTAAAGTATGATGACACTTAAATGAACACGTGGATGTTTTGTTATAAAACAAAATATTGGAGACCCGCCGAGAGATTCCACATGGATAATTATCTGAGTGTCAGTAGTTAATCTCTAACGTTCAGTAGTGGAATTGGTCCTTTGACTTGAGGTTGTCATGGTACCTTATATGAGGACAGCCATACTTTGGTAGTGTTGGATGTTGTTCTGCAAAGGGCCACTAATACGACATCGTTTGGGTACGTCAAGAATCGTATGGAGGTTATGATTGACCAATAAAGGATTCGTCACTCTTAGATAGTAGGAGATTATGATCTGCGTTTCATTCAATTAAGTCGATAACAAAATCATTGGCCAATGTATACTTATAAGTCGAAAAGGAGTTTTCGACTTATATTGACTTAATAGTGGAGTGAAAGATATGATTGATAATCGAGATTGATACACTTTCATATCTCGTAATTGATCGGATCATATTGACATAGGGATCATAGTTTCATAGTAAACAAACGAGTTTGGTTTTATCATACCACGTGACATTTCCCGTTACATGTATTGCCCTGACACATTGCTAGATGTCAATCTAGGACGGCGACTGTGATTGGTGATAAATTAAAATGGTGTTTTAATTTATCAATTTTGGTTAGATCAAAATAATATTTTACGTCGTTATCGGAACCTGATGGGTCATACACAAAAGAGACTTGGAAGATTGCAATTTGTTAATTAATTGATTCAACAATCGTTGGATAAATTAATTAATTGGTTTGGTTATTTATAGGCCCAAATTAATTAATTGGATTAATTAATTCACGGATCGGATTTAATTAAATGAATTAATTAAATATTGGACCGGACTGGACCAGACACGTTTGGACTTATATAAATACATGGCTAGTGTTTTCAATTCATATGATTTTTCTCATAATCATTCTTGTTAGCACAAGAGGAGAAAACCCTGGTAGCTGCAATCTTATTCTCTGTGTGATCACCGTTGGAAGCTGGACAATTGGACAGCTGTGGATAGCGAATCAAGATTGCTGGAACGAAAAGAAAAGTAAAAGGTATGCAGAATTTTTCAAAGGTACAATCTTTATCACAATTTCTTTCTAAACACAAAGGGATCCTCGGTGGGAATCGAAATAATTTTAATTTTTCACTGTGCATGTATAAGTAGATTCCCATTAGTGATATTAGAGCCTACTTTGTGTTTGTTGGAAATTGTTTTACGTATTGAATAATCAAAAGTTGATTTTGTTATTTTTCTTGTTTCTAGCAATTAAGAAAATTTGATTTTCAACTTTTATTTTTGAAATCTGTTTAAAAAAAAAACGGATCTGGAACATGGTCGACGGCGGGATAGCAACGCCGGTGACCGTCGCGGGTAGCAGCACGCTGGATAGGGTGTTGCTACCCACCAGCTACGGCGCTTGTGGGACGTGATTGCCGCTGCTGTGAAACGAGCAAGAGCCCGTCGCCGCTTGGAAGGAGCGGGTCTTGCTGGACAACGACGCCGCTAGCCAAAAGGCCAAGAAGAAAAGAATTTTTTTTTTTTATTACGATAATTGGGTGAATGAGATTGGAGGCGGGGGCTTCGTTGCGATTAGTGTAATTAAAGGCCCCCACATGCAATTATCTAAAAGGGGGTCAAATGCAATTTTTGAAAAGGAGACCTATTCTGTAATTTGTAAGATATGGAGGTCTTGATTATAATTTCTAATTGGGTCAACTTGCAATTTCAAAAGGTGTTTTGAATTTTAATATTAAAATGGTTTTAAATTATATTTTAAATGGGTTTGACCCATATTATCAATTTTGACCCAAATTAAAATCTTATTTAAAAATTGATGACATTTTATATTATCGGTAAAATTGGATTTAACTTA
>NW_019265248.1:0-2302 GCF_002742605.1 Olea europaea var. sylvestris
TAACGGATCAATTAATGATAAGTGGGTGGAATGATGTTTTTGGCTACGAAAGGTGGAAATGCTTAAAAATGAAAATTAATAATATTTTGAACAATAATATTAAAAGGTATGGACAATTTGCGTTAATTACCCATCATTAGTATATGGAATTGAATTTGGACTTAGAATTAGAAATAATGTCATTCAAATCTGAATTGATCTATTCTTGAATTTTGTATTTATAGGTTGAATTTCGCTAGGGCATGATACCATCAACAAGCCGTGGAACCACAGGTGTCCTTATCCTCCAAGCGAATGTGACTGCATTTGTCAAATTGACTATAATTATAATTAGAATTTAAACTATATGTACCAAGAGGGAATACCGAATGCTGTCCCCTCCTCTCACAAATGATGTGGGCCTCGTATGAATTCAAAATTTTTTGCTCGTGATCCCTACCCATGTTGTGAGTAGTGGGTAAAAGATTTAATTAAAAAATTCGATACGTATAATATTGTCATTATAATTAATCTCGCACTTTATTTGGTAACACCAGTATGGTAGCAGCAAAATTGCGTGCAACCACTGGTTCTACAAAAGAAAATCAATTGGAGCAGATAAAGTGTCACCAATCAAAGGATTTGTACATATTCTTATCTCTTTACCATTTCAATATTTTAATCCAAGTGATGTGACCACGCCAATGACGCATTTTTGGTATTCAACACCACTGGGACCCACAGGCACATGTGACCCACTTTTTTGAAAGCGATGTTGGGACCCACTTGGTGCAGAGGACCACACTTTCACTTCAACGGCTCTACGACATACAGGGATACTTTCGGAAATTCAAACAAAAGTAGAATCTCTTTTCTTCTTGTTTCTCCACCTCCAAGAGTAGGGTCTATTAGGGAAAAAATGATTATTTCGCTTCTCGATAAAGCTATTCTACCAATGCCATTCTAACAAATTTTGTACAAATTACTCACAGAAAAAAAAATGTATGTACAGAGGAAGGACTATCGAACCGTTTCTCCCCTCTCACATAACACGCTGGTCCTGCGTATATTAAATAATGTCGAGCCGTGGCCCCCACATCTGATTGTGAGTAGTAGGTAAAAGATTATGTAAAAAAGTTTGATACGTGTAGCACGGTCCTTACTCACATGAGATGGATTCCGACTTCATTAAGATAATCCCTCAAAAATGCACCACCCCTTGTATGTGAGTACTGGGTAGGGGTCTTGTACCTGAAGGAGCAACAAGACCATATTCTTCTTGTTATGCTGCTTTGAAGAACAAAATGGGTCGATTTTGATGAAATTAAATTAAATTTATATAAAATCTTTAACGACTGTTATTTTATAAAAAAAAATTTACTACTAAATATGGCATATTATTAACGTGCCTTGTATTTCAACACCACCACCTACCTTCTTCAATGGATAGGCCCCAATGGCAAGGTATATTTATAGTTCTTTTTACCATAAAAAATTATTTTAGATCAACTTTCTCTAAAAATTCTTTTTATTAAAGAAAATATTTTTAAAAATTATTTAAACACATTTAAAAACAATTTTTTAGCCTCATAACCGTTTCACAGAGCTGCCAAACAGACATTGATGAATTTTATGCAGATTGCACACGTTTACAAAACACGTGTATGGTCTGAGTACCAGGAAAAAAACAAAAGAAATTATGAAAATATGGTTCATAGATCAGAGGGCCACTGCAAGAGGCATGTGCAACTCAGTGAGAGATGATATGACAAGGCTGGGCGAAAATTTAGCCAAAATCGTACCCCTAAAAGCCACAAATGAAAAAGAAAAAGTGGATTTGCTTTATGCAGATAGCAGAATGAGATGGAATATAAATCTACGTGGAAATTTTTCACTTTTCTGATTCATTTAGCCAGCTTGATTCTTTAAAAATTAATTTTCAAAGCAATATTTCCTTAATAAAATAATTTATACATAAATTTAAAAAATTTTCTTATTTTTTTCTTATATTTTTTCAAAGAAATATTTCCTTAATAAAATTTTCAAAGCAATATTTAGCCAATGCTCTTCAACGTGTCAATCCTAAATCTTAAATTACAATTTCTTAGTCAGTCGTCGGACTAAAATGGGATAGGATGAGCGAAATTATCTTACGCAAATTAAAATTGGATTTTAGGTTATTGAAGCATAATAACGTGGTTGCGTTAATATAGTCATATACTAAATGTCTGATTTCTCCTTTTACTGTGTATATTTATGATTCTCTTGATCCGTAGCTGGTATTATCAAATGTGTTGGGAAAATTGGGGAGGCTATTGACACA
>NW_019265248.1:11976-83907 GCF_002742605.1 Olea europaea var. sylvestris
CCAATTTTTCTACTGTTTCAACAGAACCCCACAGAAAGAGAATTGATGAGTTGTGTGCATGTGGTATATGTACTTGCATTCATCACAAAAAGTAGAATTATTTTTCCAATGGGGAAGACACAGGCTGCTGTGGAATAAATTATCCCGGTGGCCTTGTCGAAATTGCTTATGCAATGTACCCCAAATACCTCATGCGACAAATCAATCAGCCTTGTTATGTAGCAAGGCTAGTTTATACATGTGTGAGCACTGAGTAGGTTAAAATCCATCACTTCGATGAAAAATGATGTGATTAAAATCCTGTTGGATTTTTCATAGAATCACATCCTTTTTTCCCTTTCTAAGGTGATTGAACTGCTATTTACATATTTCAGACTTCACATGTGTTGTCTAGGAATCACTTTTGAATTTTGATGTCCTCATTTTAACTTACATGCATGCACCAGGAAGATGGTCGAAAATATTTACATCGAGGGTAAGAAAAACATTTTTTTTTGTTAGAGAAGTTGTAAAAAAAATTTAATTTCTTAGAACTTCTCAACTAAGTAGATGTAAGCCCTTTGTTTGGTTCTCATTATTTTTAAAATATTTTATTTTTAACCACACATTTTTCAATAAAATAATATTATGCGCAAATTTAAATTTTATTATTATTTTTTAACAACATATTCTCCATTAAAATACTATTTAAAAATATATTATTTCAAAAGAAAAAAAAAAAAAAAAGAGGCCCAAACTGGCAATTTCTTAGAATTTCTCAAGAAAAGTAGAAGTTTAGGGACAATGACAGGCTGTTCCTTAAGTCAAAAAGCTGTGGAAATTCTTGAAGGATGAAAATTCCACTTTTGGAAAATTCATTAAAGCGGTCCTTAAGCTAATTATTTGTTAATAAAAATTTGCTATGATATTCGTATATATCTTACCCGCAACTTACTTTAAACCCTTGACCATTATTATTTTCAAACTCTTGTTTTTATGTACTTTCAACCACATATTCACATAATAAATATTTTACGCAAAAATCTCCTCATTTCTAACTACAAGTTCTTCTAAGCATTACTATTCAAAACTTTGTTTTCCCAAAACAATGGTTTTGAAACCGTGGCTAAATCTAAGACACCGTTTGATTGGCAAAACATTTCCATGGAAAATGGAATTTGGATGGCATTTTTCAATTTTGGTGTATTTAATAGGGGTTTATTTTTCATGGAATAAAAATTCTTGAATTTCTTGGGAATTGCATTTTTCTTGCTTTTGTGGGAATTGATTTTCCCAGTTATTATTGAATTTTTTATTTTTATTTTTTGCAATGGAAATAAATTCTAAGAATTATTATAAAAATATATTTCTCTTTAATCGACAATTTTTATCTAAAACAAAGCCAAACGAACACCAAAAGATAGATGATTTTCTTGAACTTTTTTTTTGTTTTGACAATGGAAACAAATTTCATCCCCCATACTAATAAATTCTATCCATTTAATTGACATTTTTCATGTAAAACAAAGTCAAACGAACACCAAAAAATATTTTTATTTTAACATTATCCACATGGAAAATTATAGAAATCAAACACAATAAATTGACAATTCTCAAGAAAATAATTCAAGGCAATTCAATTCCCTGTAATTCGTTTTTTTTCCACCCAAATTCTATCCTTAAAATCAAACGGACCGTAAATGTAAAATAGAAATCGGGATGAAAAATTAGATCGAGGTAAGAGTTAAACTCTTTGTCCTTTTTTTACAAATTTGCTCCGTACAGGTTTCGAAAGTGGAATGAAAATCATCTTTCATGATATGACGATCCCTTTTTGTGATGATAGCACTTTAAATCACAAGAAACAGCGAACCAGATGGTGTTTTATACTCTTTTCCTTAATGCAAAGATTTATAAGCGAAATGATATATAAATGTATGGAAGGATATGGAAGATATAGGTCTTATTTAAATAAATCAATAGTTTTGTTCAAAAAGGCACAAGTCATGAGTTATGCCTTGTTTGAACACACCTTTTTTTCCCAAAAAAGCTGCATGAGCGCCATTTACTAAGACTAACTGCCCTAAGTATGCCTAGGAGATGCTCGAGCGTTCAGCAAGAGCCTATCTACGCATGAGTTGTACTCAAGCTGTGACACAGCTTTCCTGATGACACGTCAAAATCTTGAAATTTTTGAAAAATTAATAAATGATTTAGTCTCAAATAAATAAATAATAAAGAAATAAAATGAATTATTTATTTTATTTTATCAAAAAGAATATATAGATTAAGTCGATATCCAAGTCCATCTAACTATTATCCAAGCCCACCACCCGTGACCAGTGTCTTGCACGTGCCTATTGGTTGGACGATGGCAATTCGCACGTGTGAGCTTTGGACCAAATCCAATCCAAAAAATCTAGTCTTTCCCCATTCAAAGACCAATATTACCTCTTAGGAACCAAACCCAAATCCCAGGGTAGGGAGTAAAGAACAAGTCAAAAGTTTAAACTTTGTTCCTTTATATTTCAATTTCTTCATTTCAACATCCTTACTTTAGGTATTAATTTCTCATTTATCTGAAAATAGTTTTAACATTCAAATATATACCAAACTCATCTAATCATGTAGTATAACTTATTCGACTTTTATCCTGCTAAAAACGAATAATGAAACCCATATAAATATTTGATTAAAGATTAATTAAAAATCATTCTTATTCGTTAACTTACTTCCAACTTTATTTTCTGTTAAATGAGAAAGAGAAAACCCTATCCTTAAGCTAAGTTCAACAATTAATAAATAGAGTTTCCATTCACATCCAAAAATATCTTTTCACGCGCACATTATGTATTTTAAAAAATTATTAAATTTACAAACACGCTCTCAATATTCTAAAGTACTGGCCAAGTTGGGAAAAAATTCAACTATCGCACGAGCCTAAGATATGCAGGGAAAAAGAAAAAGAAAAATAAAAGAGAGCACTAATTAAATCAACTATATATCACATTTTTTCATTCGCATTATATACAATAATAGAGTCTATTCACTTAGAATTTAGATGATCATCGATCATATGGCAGTGGAGTCTCTGCTCCCCATTATCTGATGAACTTTGAATGTATTTATTAATATTGGACTATATGAAGTGAGCTCACTATCACGTAGATCAATGATCATCTGAATTTTAAGTGAATATCATTATTCTCATTAAAATTATGTTGCATTTTGAAGAATATTTTAAGTTTCAATATTACCACGACTTAAAATGAATAAGAAATTGATTTTTAGCTAGAAGTAACTTCGAATTCCCAAAAATATTTTAATTGGTTGTTTTTAATTTTGTATTCATTGAACAAATTTTGCTAATCAGTATACGGCAATCAAGAGTTTTTATTTGTTTTTACAATGTTGGCGGAGTCCAACGAAATATTGACCTTTTTTTTTTATTCACTTATTAAAATTAACTTATTCAGATTTGATATTAGAGTTTAGAAAAATAAGATACTAAAATTTATAAATAAAAAAAAAAAAAAAAAAAAAAAAACTTTAAGAAAAATATTTCATGAAAATCAATAATTAAAAATATAACATGTATGCAAAATGTAGTATAATATAATTTACAGGGCTTGATTTGTAATTTGGCTCAAGGTATATTTATTGATAGTTATTTATAATGACACATTTGTATCTTTTTTTGTAATAATTATGCAAAAATATATTATGTAAAATATAAATTTATAAAATATGGTTTGTAAAGTGTATTTACACCCTATACATATGGTGTATTTCATGAGTTTCTCTACAAATTAAAATATAAGTTTCTTCCATATCCTTCTATATTAATAAATCATTTCTACATATAAATAAAAATCAATAATCACAAAATTGTGTTTGATGCGCAAAAAAAAAAAAAGGGTGAAATATTATGTTATAGAAACCTTGATTAGCAGGCCAAATTAAATTAGTAGAACATTGTATGTCCCATAATAGGTTTTCATCCTTTTACTCCTTCGCTGAAGTTGATGACTTAATCATAGTTTTTACCTTGTCATCAAAGAAGAGTTCGACGCAATTAATTTATATATGTTTGGCACAAAGCACCATCACACTTTAACAAACACATTATTGTACGTGACCAAAACCATGATCACCAATGAGTACTGCTCAACAGAGACAGAGACTTGACATCACTGATCTAGATGAAGAAGTTTGAAATTTTCATGAAGTATCATAAAACAATACAAACTCAAGAAAAGAAAACTAACCATGTTTCGGCAAAAAACCCCCACTCCCATAACTTTCTGACCAATCTTCTAAATATTTTAAGATTACGAGAAAGATTGTACAGAAGAAATTTGAAATGGGACTTGTCTTCTTGATTAGTGTAATGATATCTGCTTCAATAGAGTCTTCAGAAAATAACCACAAAATAATGATTGTTGCCCCTAATGAACACAAAACCAAAATTCTTAATGATATAAGATCAAGACTATCATACTTTTGTTCAAAAAGCTTAAAAATATTTAATTCTACAGTTTTTCCTTCAAAAATACTCATTTTTCATTTAAAATAAATATTTTAAAGTTTACCTCCTTTTATAATTTTTTAAATACATATTTTTAATTTGAAATCAATATTTAAATTTTTCAATCCATGATCAATAATATTTTATGGGTTACATTTTAGAAAACATATATGTTACTATGTTAATTGTAAAGTAACATTGAAACTTTCAGGTTTTTCTTTAAACAACATTTTAAGTTGACACTACGTTACTTATATGTATTATTTTACTCCTTATTATATGATTTGTATGGCAAAGTATATGTTACCGAGCTGATATACATTTATGTGTTAATCCATGCTAAACAATAAAATAAACACTTTTTTCCACCATCATTTACCTTATTTTACATGTTTTCATGTGCTCTCATTTTAGAGTAACATATTTGTTACTTGTGTTGCTTATTTTTATTCATAGAGTAACACAAGTGTTTGTTACGGGGTAAAATATTTGTTAATATATTACTACAATACATTAACCATGTCTCACACTGCTCTAACCATCACCGTTCGCCTTTCGTCACCTCCACTATTTACCTACTGCTCTAACCATCATCTCCACCGTTCGCCTTTCGTCGCCATAAGTTACTGCGTTCACAACCATACACTTCCATTATACCCGTCACTACAAACATCACCACATTTTAGGTCTTGAAATCATCGCAATTCAGATCTGAAAATGGATAAATTAAAAATGAACCCATTTTTAATTTCTTAGCTGCCAGAGGTCCATCTTTAAAATAAAAAATAAAAGAAAAATGTTAAAATATAGTCAGCAAAGTATTTATATATTTTGTCAAGGATTTGTTTTTGACCGCTTATTTGTACGGATTTAAATGTGAAACACTACCAAACCTTCTTTTTAAAGAAATTATTAGCATCAAAGCAATCCTAATTTGTAGACAAGACCCTTAATTCAACTACCATTTTTTAAGTTTACCATTGTTAATTGCCGACATGCAAGACAACAAAAGAATAATGTCAATTTTCATGTTATAAATGTGACAAAATTTTACGTACCATAAAGTCTTTTTAGTCTAAACGGGAAGATAAATTATGAATATATTTGTTTTCTCCCTTATGACAGCTTTCAAACGTGGGTCTCCACAACTTTATATCATGACAATCAACAGAGTCCAATTGTCTAAATCTTTATGAACTCGATCTGATTTGGTGAGCCTTTTCATTAAGATCATAATCTTTGTTGAAAAATATCACTCTTTAAGTAAAGCCACATGTAAGAGCAGGTAATAAATTTGACTTATAATTGGAAAAAGCTGACTTATGGTTATAACTTATAAATGCAACATGCAGGTATGAAGATTTTGTTTTCTAAATATCTAATTGTGAACATGTAAAGAGGTACATATTGTCAATTAAAATCAATTTATTACACCTAAACACAAGGCCGATCTTGAGATTTTGGGACCTTAGACTAATTTCATATATGGACCCAATATATATGCAAAAATACATGTAAAATAAAAAATAATAATTTTTTTGGGACCCTCACTGAAATGAGGCTTTAGGCGATCTCTTACCCTGCCTATAGTCAGGCTAGTACTGCCTAAACATGGTTATATATTCAAGCAGCTTCAAGATATATAATTTATAGTTTTGAATTTATTCAAGGTTCTATAGAAATTTTAGCTTTTGAAATGTTTTTAACTTTGATTAAGCTACGAAATAGTAAATACTACTATGTATGTAGTGATAGTGGTGATTAGAATGTGATTGGTAATTTGGTAGATACAATATTCAGCGTCTGCGTGTAGAGTTTTGGCAAAAAGTTTGAGGGATAAACTTTAATATTAGAACAAAATTAGCAAATGGAATTATTTGAAGGTTGTGGGAGGCAGTATGTGTAAAGGTGACCTAACCACCTAAGTCCAAGATAATTGTGCATGTAAATGGCCCAGCACGAGCCACGCCTCTACTTTTTAGACTGGCGGGCCGNAAATGCTGTTTTAGCAAAAGAACGACCCAGTAACTGAAATTTATGCAGGGAATAAATGTCAATCCGTGATCTATACAAATAATTGTGGTCGCTTGCTGCTATGAAAGGGCAAAACATATAATTCCAAAAGAGAAAGACTGATTGATAGGTTTTCCTTATATTTCTTGAAAGTGATAGCAAACTGACACACACACGAAAATAGTTCTCACCAGGGCACATTTTCAAGTAGTAAAAGGGGAGGGTGGAGAAATATAGTTTTGTTTGAGGTTGTCGCGTCAAGGATTCGAATCCTGAAATATGAATTTGGCTCTTGGGTAAGTGCAAGTGTACAAGCAGCTTTCCACCCTGTACCCTTGAAAACATAACCTACGATTTACCTCCCTCACAATGCTCCAGAACATGGGCGATGGGGGACCCTTAAGGTTGGGGTTCAACCTTTTGTTCTCAAGAGTTCCTATACTGTAGAGGTGAGAAAGAGAGTGATCTTTTTTTATTATTTTTATTTTTTTAGTTGGCACCTTATTTCTGGCCTTTTGATCAAGTGTGCATAGAATCTTCACAATATGGGGGAATTAAATTAATTTAATAAACATGAAAAAGCAAAATAAAGTGTAAAAGATTTCAATAGGTAAGTGGGTTTTTATAGAGAGTAGACCCCTTAATGGTAGGCAGCCTTTTCATTTCTGCTTTTCTTTTCCATTTTGTGGGTGCTGTAAAGGTTAACTTGAAAAGTATGGAAAGTAGAATCTAATCAAGACTTTGTTTTCATTTCACTCAATTCAATTATGAGAAAACAGGTGTTTCATGGGGGTAGTCTTCAGAATGGCTGAAAAATTAGTTCTATTTTCTACAATGATCTTTATAATAGGAAATACTATTTTACCCTTATTTTTATTATTTGCAAGATGTATCTTATATTTTTTAATTATTTGGTCTTTCAGGATTATATCTTACAATTCTTCCAATTCTTCCTAATTTCTCTAAATATTCTCTGTATTTTGATAATTTTTCAAAGATTTTAGGCTGATCTTTTTCAGTTATGTATCATAGAACTATTCCTTCTTAAACTTCTTATTGTATATCTTTATATTTAGTTATAATATCTTTTACCTTTTTTATTTCTCTACTAGTTCCTATAAAATCAATTCTTAGATTATGATTACAATAATAATCTATATCTCGATATATTTTTTCAAGTTTTTCTTGGCTAACAGAAAATATATTTTTAGACTTTTCAGCTAATTTAAATAAAAACGAAATATCTTTCTCATCTAAATATAATCTGGGATCAGTATCACTATTAGAAATGGATGTGGATGCTTGTGAAGTGTTCATCAAAATTTAATTAAAGCATAAGCATGTAAGAGCGAGTAAATAACTTACAGTAATCGAATAGAAGTAAACAGGCTTTCCCTCCAGTATGTTCTTATAGATGCTTTGCATGTACTTAATCAATCTTCTGAATCAAGTAAAAGTTTAAAATATTTTTGAGATCACTTAGGTCCACAACTGCTTCCGCAAAAGGCTTGTCAATTAACATTGCATTTCTCACTCTAGAGAACTAGCCGTGTTACCACAGACGCTATCTCACAGTATTCAGAGTCTCTGTTTTCACCTTTATTTAGACTCTTTTCAGAATCAAGTTTTTACTTGGAATGAAATTTTAAAAGATAATTCACACACAAGGTGCTACGATTTTGTTAAAAAACTGCCTTTTTCCCCTAAACCATTCATCAAAGATGGGTACTTTGGCATGGCTAACATCCATTCAAAATCAATGTTTTGAAAATCTTTTTAAATCTCTATCTGTACTGCCGAGGAATCATGAGAAACTTAACGAAATCCTTTTATGAAAGTTTTGTTGAACATAACAAACTTTACTTTAATATTCATAAACTGAAATAGTACATGCTTACAATCTATATTTACATACGTTTGGTACTCACTTTATGAAGTTTAGAAGTCCATAAGTGATTACATTATTACAAGTTTTGCCATCTTCAGACTATCTAAATTTTTTCTGAATATAAGTGGTGTATACAGATTACAAAAATTTTGAGATGTGTTTTTTCAGAGTTTTTTATAGATAGGTTGTTTCGAGATATCTTCCCTTTCTCTTCTTGCTTCCTTTTATAGAAGATTTTGAGAATCTTATCTTGATAGCTGTATCCTCCTTTCTTTTGGTGGGTAGCTCAGTATTTTTATTTTCACCGATTTCTCCATTATCTTATTTCTAGGTGGACCTCTTCTTTTCAAATTATTTGCCTTATCTTTGAATTTGTCTTCCACTTTTGACAACTGGTAGGTGAGTGTTCAATTATGGAGACTTTCTTGCATTATCTTCTGTCTTTTAGTAGCCACAATTTTTCTTTAATAAATTTTTTTATTAAAGTAGTGATAAAGGGTCACTTTTGTCGCTATTACTTTTCCATCTTCGAATAAAAGTTGAGAGATGCTTGACTCATATCTTCCACTACACAGTATTCACAATGGCGGTCACTGTAATTCTAGAATAGTTTGCATAGTTCTTTCGCCATATCTTCTAACCCACGTACTTGGTTTGAGATAATTGAGGACAATAGATGGTCAAGATAACATATGTCTTCTTCCTTTGTAGCTATACTTGCATTGGAGTAGATTATATGGTTTTCAGATGGATAAATTCATATTTTTTCTTTCTTAGTAATTATATGGGTTACGTGCTCAAATATTTCTTTGTACCCTTTAGCTCTTTTGTAGGACATCATATTTATAATATCTTGATATCCATTTTTAACAACCTTTTGACTAGTTGGTAAAAAATGTTGGTTTGTAAATCCCATTTTGATAACATGGAATGATGGATGCATATATTAAAAAACGGGATCCCATTCCATAGTTGCTGAATGGAATCTGATGTATATGTTTGTTGTCTTGACAATTTCAGTATATCTTTTAACAGCCTTCTTGACGTTGGCTGGAAGCTGGCTATTTCTTTGAGATCTTTGCTGGGATATATACAGAGTATATCTTTTATCTCAAAACAGTTTCGTACCCAGTTGGCTGGTGCTCCTGGATAGAAGTTTTTTTTGTTGTATTTTGAATAGTGGAGAGTCTTCATCCACTTTCCAATTTTCAAATACCAATCTGATAAAACATTAAAAATAATAATAAAGAATATGACTTCTTCATAGTTATCTTTTCTGGGAAATTTTGTCTCATGGCATATTTTGACAATATCTTTTGGGTCTATTCTTTCAATAAAAAGTTTAGATTTAGTTTGGCTCTGTGAAGAGCTACTTTCGCTTTTGATATTTTGAATATCTTCTTTACCAGTAATAGGCTGAAGTATTCCCTGTGAAGGGGTTTCTATTACCTTATTATCTTTCCCTTTATCTTCGGGGAGAGCACTAGTATTAACTGGTCCTTGTGAAGGGTTACTAAACTTGGTACAAGTTACATCTACCTCAAGGGCTATATTTTTGCCTTGAAGGTTATCTTGAATATTTTGAATTTGTGTTTCCAAATAGGAAACTTTTATCTCAAGTATTTGGACTTTCGTTCTTGGTTGCTCTAACTCCATCCCTGCTGAGATAATCAGGAAGAAAGTTAGTTTTTCCTTTAATATATTCAATATCAAATTTGAAGTATGAAAACCAAATTTGTATCCTGATAATATATCTATTGGTAATAGATGGATCAATATTATTTTTCAAAAATATTTTAACTTGAGTATTATCAGTTCTAATCAAGAACTTTTTTGGTAATAAATAATCTTCATATTTTTGAACTCCTCTTTTTACAGCAATGAGTTCTTTCCTGTTCGTCTCATATCTAGTTTCAATTTCTTTGAATGTTCCTGATGTATAACCTGTAAGTATTTCAGGACAAGAACAATTCTTTTCACATTTATATTCTTTATGATTATTTTTAACCTTTAATACTGCTCCCCAGAAATTATCTGAAACATCAGTTTCAAGGATAAAGAAATCTTCTTCCTATGAAATTATAAGTTTGGGCAATGCCTTTAATTCTTCTTTTACCTTTCTTATATTTTCATAATCTTGTTTTTCCCAATACCATATTATATTTTTTCTTAACTTTGGAAGAAAATAATTTTTTAGCTTGGCACAATTTTCAATGAATCTTTCAGCATAATTCAATATACCAAGGAAGCTTTGTAATTATTTTTTATCTTTGATTTCTTTAGGAAATTTTTGAAATTTTTCTCCAATATGAGATTGCAATTACAATTCTCCTTCTTTTATAAATAATCCTAAAAATTTTATTTTTGTTTTAGCTATTTTAGCTTTCTTTTGAGAAAGTGTAATACTATGTTTTTTCATAATATAACAAAATTTCTCAAGATGTTCAATATATTCATTAATGTCATTTGAATGAATAAGTAAATCATCTACATATGCAATACAAAAATGAGTAATTGGCTTAATTACCTCATCCATTCTTCTTTGGAATATCTGTGGTGCATTTTTCAACCCAAATGACATTACATTCCATTTGTATTGTCCTAAAGGATTGGGCGTACTAAATGCAGTTAATGGTTTACTTTCTTCTGTAAGCATGATTTGCCAAAAACCTGACTTACAATCAAATTTTGAGAATATCTTTTTATTTTGTACTTGCTTAATAAGGATGTCCTTATTTGGCAAGTAATATCCATTAAATTTGGTAACTTCATTTAGCTTTTTATAATTTATCACCATCCTGACTTTTCCTCTTTTTATCTCGCTATATTTTCTAACCATAAAGGTTGGGCTGCTATGTGGACTTTTACTAGGCCTAATTAATTTGGCTTCTAGCAATTCTTTTATCTGGTCTTTAAATTCCTTTTGGTCATTACACTATATTTTATGGGTTTGACTCTAACAATAGTGTCTGGATTGGTTAATTCTATTTTTGCCATTATTTTGTCTGTATTCCATTTTTCTAAGGTATTTTCAGAATATGTTTCAGAAATTTCTTTTTTCAATTTTTCAAACTTATTTTCTGTTGTCATTTTTAGGATTGTGACTGGTTTAAATTTTTCTGTACTCCAACATCCACCACGCTGGGTTGAGGAACTCTGATAGTTTGTCTCTATATGCTATTGTAACAGCCTTGTTTATTTTTGGTGTAAATATTTTATGTGCACAGGGTGTTGTGAACATATATTTATCAATATATTGTGTAAATGGTGCATATTTTAATAGGAAATTTTGTCCTAATAAAATATCACATCCAATTGTGTTTGACATATATATTGTATTAACAAATACTTCTCTAAAGGAAATTAGAAAAGGTACTTGCGTAGCATATTTGCTGTATATTACCTTATTTTCACATGCTGTTGTAGCGGTGACTATCTTCTTTGAATTATATTTTCAGCATTTAGATGGTAGTACATTTGATAAGTATAAACTTATTGTACTTCCTGTATCTAAGTAAGCATGAAATTTAATTCTACAATAACTTTTTATATTGAGTATAATTTCAATATATGGACTCATGAGATTAGTGCTAATTACTCTTTCCATGATAACAATGATTTCATATTTTCATCTATTCTTGATATGATGATTGGATTATCATCAACTGTTATTTTTAAATATCTTTGGCAGATTTTATAAGGACTATGTTTCTCAAGAAAGTTCATTCCTAGTAATATAGGTGAACATTCAACTCTATATAATTCATCTTTATATAGAATTATTTCTTTAGTATATTCTTTCTGATCTTCTCCCATAAGTATAAGAGGGAATTTTACATATTTCCTTATTTCAAGATTATTTTCTAAATAATCTTTGAATATATAGGGTTCTGACATTTCAAATTCTATTAAATGACTAACAAATTTAGCATTTACATGACTTTTATCTGCTCCAGTGTCAATGAGGATAAATTTTTTTTTCTTATATCCTTCTTGATTTACATATCTTGTTTTGATATAATATTGTGAACTTAATGGTTCAGCAATACTTAATTTCTTGAGTTTGCTTATCTTAGAGTCTTGTCTAGAAGGGAATCTTACAATAAGATTATCTTCTTCTTGGCTGACACTATTTCTTCTTATCAGTTTTCCTTCAAAATTAATTTCTCTAACTTGTTTGTGGAAATCAAGCATTATTTGTTCTGATATAGTGACTTCATGTTCTTGGTATTTCCTAAGAGGTATATATTGTGCTAATTCTTTAAAATCTTTATGTATGATAATATTATCAGTTATTTTTCTTAGATTGTTATGATGGCTAGTACTAAAAGTAAAAATTGATTTTATACTTATACTAATAGTCTTACTTTTTCGTAACATTTTTAAGTTTCCAATTCTATAATATAGATTGAAACTTTGGTCAATATTTTCATCAATTAGTGATATTGCATAGTTTGGTTTTACTGTAAATATTATCTTTTGATAGACTAAATTTGCTACAACTGTTCCTAATAGAGTATCTATAAAATCTTGTAAGATTCTGTTGTTTATACAGTATATTTCTATTGGTATGTTCATACCTTCTCTAAAGAATTCTTTTACCATTATCTGGACTCCTCCTATTTCAACACATTTCAATTTGTTTCTTATGTTTTCCGGAATTTTGGATAATTTTTGTTTTACTCATTCTTTTGTAATTATAGGAATTCTTGCTTATCCTATATTATCTTCTATATTAATAGACATTTCTTTATAATTCATACTTATAATTATTTTATTTACTCTTGGTAGTATTCCTAAAAATCCTTGTTGGAATACATCTTTTTCTTGTAGGTTTAATATTTTCTTGGTTATTCCTTCGTATTTTTTAATATCAAAGGTAATTTCTTGATTTATACCTTCTATCGAATCTTCAACTTCTTCAGTTGTTTCTACTTCTATTTCTAGATCTACTTGTTGTATCTTTTGATTCATATATACTATTTCCTCAGAATCTTCCTCTGATGGGGATGTATCTAATTCATAAATGCTACTGCATTCACTACTTAAATTTTCAAAGTATTCAATTGATTCTATATCACTATCTTCTTGGAATTTTTCATAAATTCTAAGAGTTTTTATATTTTGTCTATCTTTCTTTTTAGAACATTGTGAGGCAATATGTCCTTCTTCATTACAGATGAAACATCTACATTTTTTAATATTTCTTGTTTTGAATTTTTTATTCCAATTTCTTTTCTTGAAATATTTCTTGTGTGGTTTAAAATTTCTTTTCTTAAATTTTTTATAGTTTTTGAATTTTCTTTTATATTTTTATGTGGTTTATATTTCTTTTTATGGCATCTAAATTGTTCAATTTGACCTATATCTTTGTAACAACACAAAGAATTCTTTTTTATTTTGTATGATTTTTTACTCTCAAGAGCTTCTCTGCATTACATGCCTATCATTCTTTTTGTAAATTCAATCCTACTTCCAAGACTATCTATTTTTTACTCTTTCCTCTTCTCCTAAAGCTAGTAATTCTCATATTCTTTTATTAACTTAATTCCCTATGGGAATGGTAATTTTGTAAAATAAGACCTTAGTATAGGTTTATTTTCATGATAATCTCATTGATTTAATATATAGTATAATTCTTCAAATTTATATGTATATCTTTTTAATTCACACATATCACATATCTTTAAATTTTTCATTGCTATCATTCCTTCATTATATTCATCTTGTTTTCTTTCTTCTTTATTAGAATCATATCTATCTCACAAGAACTCTGTTTTTAAGGCTTTTTCAAACCTTTTTAATATTTCTTGTATATTTTAATCATTTAAACTATTTCTATTATGTAATATTTCAGTTCTACTTTCTCCATACTTTATTCTTCCTTTTATAGTTTTTGGTAACTTTCTCCACCATTCAGAAACAATTCCTCTGAATGTATGTTATATAAATCCAAAAGATGTATATGTTTCCCATTTATTAAATTGTATTGCTAAGTCTGTACTTTTCATCCATGTTTCAATAACTTTATTTTTATCTATACAGTCTAGATCTAACCATATTCCTATTGTGTGGATTGGTTCATTATAAGATTTCATTGGATTTGTTTCTTTTATGGATTATTTTCTTATATTTTTAGTGTATCTTTTCTGTATTTTTCTTTATTGATTAACACCTTCTTTAAGAGGTATTGTTGTGTAATAAGGATAATCGTATTTTTCATCACTACTGAATTCTATTTTTATATTTCGACTTGTTAATGGATTAATATTCATCTTTCTATTTTCCATTTTTTCAGTTAATTCTTCTAACTGTTTTTTATATTTATTATATTATTTACCAGTAGATTATAAGAATTTTTGTTCTAGTTCTTCTACATCTGTAATCATATATTGATTTTTTTCATATTTTTTCCCTTTATTATTTTTTTTTGTGTTATCCTAAAATCTTAGGGTGAATTAATTATAATCCTATCTTTTCCTTTAAGGCTTTTATCTAAAAGAGCATTTCCTACTTGTAGATTATGTTCTAAATTTTCTAGTCTTTTATGTATATCCTCAAAGCTTTCATTTGTGGTATTTTTAGGTAAGTAGGGATAACTTGGTTTTTTTTATGTTTTTCAACTTTTTTCAAAAATTCTTCAATTATATTTTCTTCATCAACTATGTTCATCGTAATTTTAGGTTCGTAACATGGCTCTGATACCATTTTTACTAGAGTGCGCAGAACACACCCACTACCGTCCAATTTTACAGAAACGGCCCTGACTTGACAGTAGTAAAAAGGCACCTATCAGTGTCCTTGAAGCGTAAACTTCAAGCCGAGGGTGGAGAGTCAGTAATTACTGTATTTCCTTATAGAGTTCCTCCCGGATACATGTGGGTTAATGTATGCAATTGATACCATTTCATCGGAGCGTGCAGCAAAGGGGGGTTTAAGATTTTGAATCCAATTAAAATATTCATAAGTATTTATAAGATCACAATAGAATTTATAAAATACACTATCTTTTGTTAAAACATTTTCTTTAATAATTATATTTAATTTGTTAATTCTTCTTTCCAGTTTAAGAATTTGTTTATGTATATTATTTTCTATTTTAATTGCTCTATTATCTATATAAACATTTTTACATTTTAATTTTGGATCTAAATATTCTGTAAAGAAACTCTTCAGATCTTCTTTTAAATAATTTAATTCATTATCTGTTGCAGTTCTTAGATCAATAAAATTTTGTATAATATTTGGTGTTAAATTTATTAAAGATTTATGTTCTCTATTTCTTCGGGGACCTAATTGAAGGTTTTTATACATTGTAATGGCTTTGGTTGCAAATTTTCTATGAGGGGTATTTTTGGAAAGATTATTATTCAAAGGCTATTCTTCAAATGATTATATTTTTTGGCATACTCTCACAATTTGCTATTCTATTTAGGCTATTGACAAGTATTTCCTCGTGTTTCATGTCAAAAGAATATGGATACAAAAAACTAAAATTTTTGTAAAGATATACTCTCTCTCTATGATGGAAGCATCAATAAATACCTCGTGAAAGTAGTACAAGAAACCGTAGATCAAAGGCATTTTTGAAGTATTTTATTTATTTTTATAAGTAGCCCACGTCCAAAAATAAATAAATAAATAAATAAAAAATGCAGCCCGATCCAAAAGAAGTGTCGTCTGGGTCCTAAACTAAATGGTAAAATAATTGGCTCAATAATCCTAGCTAATCTGACTTGTCCCACAAATCCACAAATCACAATCCAATTGAATTCCAAACAAACCCGTTTCCTATCTCTTTGGTTCTACTAATCTAATCAATGTTGCCCCCAAGTCCAACCAAGTCCCAATTGAGAATTTTAAACCCTAGTTTCCTCCCCAACCCCAATATCTAGGGATGGCAATCGGATTCGTCGGCTCAAACCATTCGTGACTCCGTCTGAAAAAAGTCCAACCCGACTCGGCTCAAGGCTCGGGGCGGGCCCCATTTTGGGATGTCAGGCAAAGCCCGAGCCGGCCCGTGTGGCTTGTCGGCTCGAGCTCACAGACCTCTATATATATATATATATATATATATCTGTGTGTGTGTGTAACACAATTTTAAAAGGCATCAGTAGGTAGCAGGTTGTTTACAGCATGCTGTTGCCCTTTTTTAACTTAAAAAAAAAAATCAAAAACCAAAACCAAAATCGAGCCTACCCGGCTCGGCTCAGAAAGGCCTGAGCCGAAAGCTCGGGTTGAGCCTAATTTTTTTGGCTGAGTTAAAGCTCGGTTAGGCTCGGGCCCCAAAAAAAACTCTTTCATTTTACCTGAGCCTCGAGTTTCAGCTAGCAGGCCGGCTCGGCTCGATTTGTTGACATCCCTACCTATACCCCAGTCAATTCAATGCGCTAGCTTCTCCACCTTAGAGTATCCAGCCATGGTGTTGTTGGGCTATTACTTGCACTTCCCATCTGATTATTTGAAAAAGCAGCAGTCTTTCTGAAAACACGAGAATTTGCCTCCAATCTATTACTTGCTATCCTCACCTATACTTTAAAGTGTGTGCACTGATGATCAAGAATTAGTACTTCTCCTGTATTGACTGCATTAACGCACAAGATTTGGATGACTTCAACAAGGATTTTCATTAATACCAATAAAAATGAAATAATGTTATTCATCATTACTTGTTTAACCACAAACAGATTTTCTGTTGAGCTTTAATTTGTTATGTGGGTCTACGTATGTAATTGATTGTATATTAAGGATACATTAAAGTTAAGTCCATTTAAAGTTATCTAATAAAGAATTAAAGTCATTAGGTCTTGGACATCTAAATAAATTGTGAGCTTAAATATGTGTAGAGATCATATTCCTTTAGTTTTACTTTTAATTATTTCAATTTAATTTAAAAACTTTATAATAACTTTTTTTGGTTTCTTTTTATTTTTGTCTGCCTACTATATAATAATAATAATAATAAGATAAAAAGAAAAAAAAAAGTTATATAAATAAATTGTTGTGCTTACTTAGATATTAGTTTAAAAAAAAAGGGAAAAAATATATATATAAGCTCTTTGCCCGGAGGCAATACCCTCCTTGATAGATATAAATTTTGTTTTCAGTCTTTTTTCTTTGTAATAAAACTTAATTTTTTAACTTTAACTAGATTGTATTTATACTATTCTTTATTTAATTTTCATAACTTTCTTTTATATTGTTTTTATTATATAGTTTCACAAATATGTTTCTTCTTCTCTTCTCTTTTTATTATATCGCTTTTTATTTTTATATTTGGAGTTTAATGTGTTATTGTTCTTTTTTTTTATTACCTATTTTTTTCTTTTTGTTTGTGTATAAATTCACTTGCTTTTTTCTCGTGCTTTTATTATTTGTGTATTGTTTTCCACATGCAGATTTTTGATGAATTTGTTGAAGTTTGGAAGTTCCAAACATTGAAATTGATGGAATTGATTTTATATTGATTGCCATGGATATATATATATATATATATATAATGCATATGAACGTAAAGTAGATTAGCAGAAACAAAAGTTACAACAAGTTAAAAGTTTTATAGATGTGTCAAACTTTCAGCGTGGTCTTTTTTGTAGACCATAAACATTGGGGTTTTGTTGTTAATTAGCTGGAAGACGCATCTATCACCAATTTGTAGTTGTTTTTCCTTAACAAATTCTATAGTATGACATCTTATTACACCACTTTGTCTTAAATTTGTGGTAATGTCCCAATTGTGATATAGAGAATTGTGGTTCTGAATGTTGCGCAAAAATTTTGGCAAGTACTGTCGGGCAAAACTTCCTGATATACACTGCAGTGATGAAAAAATTGCAACTCAAAAATTATGTAGAATGGTCAAAATGTATATATATATATATATGTTAAAAAATAAGAGATACAAATTACAATTTTTCGGTAACTGTTAAGACGAGGTGTTAGTATTATTTCAAATATGAGATCATCTAAAGTGTTTCCTTCTTAGCCTTCTTCATCAGAATCATATGTAACCTCTCGCCCAGAATGGTTAAATATAGTCATGTTTAGTGTGAAATTACCATTATATTCGAATACTAGAACATAACCATCATGTAAATTATGATGGTTGAAAAATTGTTCCCATCCATCAGCTAGGTATATTTTTCCATCGGCTCTTTCTAATTTATGGTGACAATTATGCCATCATATGCAGTTACTTGTATTGTATCACCAAGTTGTTGCCTCCAGTCATTGACAAAAGATGTAGGAAGCATCTATATTATATATATAGATATAAAAATACTAAAAACATAAGCATATGATAAAACATATATTAAAACGTCAAAGAAGCACTAACCAGACAAATATTGTGATTCAGAGAAGGGTTGATGATTCTGAAAAAATTACGTGAGACATCCATTTTATGAAAAAATTATTGTTTGTTATGTGGAATATTTGAAGTATAGGTGAGTTGAATGAAAAAAAAAATCTGGTGAAAATGAAGGTATTTAAGTTAAAAAAAAGTGTACTTTGCTTTTTGAATTAGATTTGACAAGAGATTCACGGGTGGTAGAATGAACAAATTTTTACTGAAAAGACTCAGAGGCTACAAATTTTTTTTCTTTTTTCTTTTAAAATGTTTTTGGGAATAATAAGAAGACATTCTTTTCATCCGGAGGTCTACGTCTCCATGCACAGAGGTAACGACTTGCACAGAGTAGCCAAGCAAAAGCAATTGGAGTTTTTAGGTTGTTTTATTTTCGAGATAATAAAGCAATACTTCCCTCTAATCAATTATGAATTTCTTCCGCCAACACAACATAGTGCAAGAACAAGAACCTGATTATCAAATTTATGTATAAACCTCATCGAAACAAATAAAACTAAAAACATCTATCTCAATTTCTTGCTAATATATACATGTTATATAACATTAAAAAACACATAATCTAACTCTTCCTCCCAAGTTTTGTTGCAGGTGAATGATAATTAGATTTTCCCTATTATATTTGTTTTTATTCATTAGGCATGCTTTCATCTTAACATTTTGTTAAATAAATAATTGAAATATGACGTCTATACACACTTTGATAAATAGTTGAAACATGGTGACTTATCTATGCATAGCCATAGATAGTCTATATTTCTCGAAATTAGCATAATAATAAGGGTTGTGCTGTGTGTACACAATGGTGTACACACAGGCTTCCCACATGTAATATAATATTCGTGGGCTTCCCTCCATGTGAGGGGGATATAAGGCTGTGTGTACAGGTGTACACACAGCATTATCCTAATAATAATAATATTTTTTTATTTATTTTCCTCGTCAGTATAGTATATTTTATTAATTTTTTTATTTTAAGTTTGGGGATTTGAATATCTTGGAGCTGACTTGCTTGCTGTCATAACTTGCTTGCTTTCATAGTGATAATGGGTAGATGGATAACTACATTTTCCCAACTCCAAATTCTTGAATCTATATTTCGTCAAGACAACACAACTCCAAACAAATCAAAAATCATATAGATAGTCTCTGAGTTGTCGTTATATGGTCAAATTTGTGATAAAAATGTTTATAATTGGTTTAAGAACAAACGTGCTCATTCAAGAACACCGTCAACACAAATAGAATATTCTGAACTTCAACCAATGGTAAAAGAAGACAAATTGCGTAAAAGGGCTTTAGGTATGATTATTTGTTGAAATATGATTTTTTGTTGATTTTTTTCATTCCCTTTTCTACATAATTTTAACATACATTTTTGGTATTCTAGAAGTGACTACAAGTTATGCATCAGAAAGGTGAACTAGATGTCGTAAATTTGAAACATGTTTGAGTTTTTTTATGTTCATTTGCTTGTGTTTTTCCTTTTTTTGTTTCTTAGAATTGTTTGTGTTATCTTTCATCAATCTTATTTTTATGTTTTTAAGTTCTATTGATAATTGTATTGAATTATACAAAAATGAAAGCATTTGTCTTGAAAAAGACTTTGAAAATGAAAATGAAACATAAAAAATTCCTAATATTTTACATGATTCTAAAAGAGGTGATTCTAAAAGATTTGATTCCAAACGAATAAATCTACGAGATATTCCGACCAAATCTTATATCCTTTTATCATGTACAATTTGTAAATATTGTGGTGCAAAAAAGTTTCATCAAGAAAGTAAGGACTTTTGTTGTTGTGATGGAAAAGTTAGGTTACAGTTAAATAGTGTTCCTCCTAAATTGTTTGAGCTATTTACTTCTACTTCATGTGAGGCAGTTGCTTTTAAAAAAGTTGCTAATAGTTATAACAATGATTTTGCCTTCTCTTCTTTTGGTGTTAAATATGATAAAAATTTGTGTAGAAATAATAAATGTATATATAAATTTAGAGTTCAAGGACAAGTGTACCATTTTATAAATCCATTGTTACTAACTGATGGGAAATCAGTATATTTACAGTTATGCTTCTATGATACTCATAATGAAATCTTGAATAGACTAAAAAATTCTGACAAGTTATGTGAAACAACTTTGAGAAAATCGATAGATGTGTTAAAGATGAATCCATATTGTCGATTTTTTCGATCATTAAGTGAAGTTTTTGATTTTGGTTCATGTCATATTGTGCTTAGGTGTGATCCAGGTCTTAGCCAAAGACTGTATAATATGTCATCGGGCGAGTAGATGGTTACAGTATGGGTTGATGAAGACCCATCTGCAAGCCTTCAAAATCGTGATATATTAATTTATGGACATTTTAACACTACACATAAAGTAAATTACTGTTATGCCTGTTATGATCCACTTCAATATCCATTAATATTTGCCTATGGAGAACTTGGATGGCACAAAGGTATCCAAAAAGTCAATTTGAATACTTCTTCACTCATGGATGAAAATTTTATACAAATTAACAACATTCACTCCGCTAATCAACTTTTGGAAATTGAAGATCATTGTAAGTTTTATCATCTGTGAAATTGTTTTATTATATGTAATAAAATAGTATGTAATTATATTGTCCTTCTCAAATTTTTTGTTCATATTTCTTTTCAGTTTTGAAGAAAATGAAGAAACGAACAAATGTATCCTGTCGTGAATATTATTGCTACAAACTTCAAGTGAGGCTTTCAGATAACTCTATACTTCTTCATACAGACAGACTTCTACAGCAATATATAGTAGATATGCATGTTAAAATTGAAGCTGCAAGATTGAACTATTTTCGAAATAATCAAAAGATTATAAGAGCGGAACTTTATCAAAAAATTATAGATAGTGTACAAAGTGGTGAGAATAGAGGTTATAAGATTGGTAAATTAATAGTGTTACTAACAGGGTTTATTGGAGGTCCTAAAAATTTAACTAAAAGATATTTGGATACAATGTTTTTAGTCCAAAGATATGGAAAACTTGATGTATTTTTAACAATGACATGCAATCCAAATTGACCTGAAAGTAAACAAGAATTTAGACATAATGATGAAATACAAAATAGGCCAGACTTGTTGGCACGAATATTTCGAGCTAAGGTTGAGGAACTAAAAATAGATTTATTAAAGAGAAAAATTCTCGGACCTGTAGTTGCTTATGTTTATGTGATTGAATTTCAAAAAAGAGGTCTGCCTCACATTCATTTTCTTCTTATATTTAAACCACAATTTAAGATTACTAATTCTATGCAAGTTGATGAAATTATTTCGTGTGAAATACCAGATGAAAAGAAAAATCCTTACCTTCATGCCACTGTGATCAAACATATGATGCATGGTCATCGTGGACAATTAAATCCTACAAATATTTACATGGAAAACAAGCATACTTGTAAAAATAAATATCCAAAAGAATATATTTTACATACTTCCTTAAATAATGATTCATACTTGCTTTTCAGACGTCGTAACGATGGTGTTACTGTTAGAGTCATATGATGCATACTAGACAATAGATGGGTTGTATCATACAATCCGCATATTTTAGCTAAATATGATTGTCATATTAATGTAGAAATATATTCTTCTATTAAAGTTGTGAAATATTTATATAAATATGTATACGAAGGACATGATAGTGTTAATTTTGCTGTGAATAAAGAAATCGATGAATATTATATTGATGAAATTTCAAATTACCAAACTACTAGATGGATATCTGCGCCAGAATCTATTTGATGAATTTTTAGTTTTGATTTATTTGACATATCCCCTTCTGTAATTTCTTTGTAGTTGCATGTTGAAAATTCTCAATTAGTTATGTACAATAAAACTGATAATTTATCAGAAGTTATAAATAAAGACTTTATCCAACGAATAATGTTAACTGAATTTTTTCGAATGAATATTTCTGATGAAAATGCTCGGACTTTACTTTATAAAGATTTTCCTACATACTTTGTATGGAATACATATTTGCGAGTTTGGAATACTAGAAAAAAGCAAAATATTATTGGTAGAATAGTTGCTGCTAATTCATCTGAGGGTGGGAGATACTTTTTAAGAGTTTTACTGAATCGTATTAAAGGACCAAAATCTTTTGAAGATTTAAAGACAGTTAATGGTGTTGTAGCACCTATGTATCGCCAGGCTACATTCTTACATGGTCTAATAAGTGGAAATAATTATTGTGACAAGTGTTTAATTGAGGCAATTTCTTATCAAATGCCTATATCACTTCGTCGATTTTTTACTAATGTGCTGATTTTTTGTGCCCCAATAAATCCTAGAAATTTATAGATTAAATTTAAAGTTTACATGATAGAAGATTTTTTACATACAAGTCAGACAAAGTACGATGCTGAGATTAGAGCTCTACAGTGCATAAATTCATTCTTAGAAGTTGTTGGTAAAAGTGTAAATGATTTTTGTTTCACAAATTTCGACATTACTATAAATGACGCCGACATGCTAGTAAATATGATTTTAGAAGAAAGTGCAAATGTTAGTGTTGAGTCTGACATGCATTTTACAAAGAGTTTAAACAAAGAACAACAATTTGCTTATGATACTATTTTAGATTGTGTTTTCAACGATAGAAATGGACTTTTTTTATTGATGGTCCATGAGGCACTGGTAAAACTTATTTGTACAAAGTATTGCTTGCTTCAGTACGATGTGGACAACTCATTGCATTTGCAGTAGCTACTTCTTTATTACCTGCTGGAAGAACTGGTCATTCGCGTTTTAAAATTCCTCTTCAAACAAGTCCTAATATGCGATGTTTGATAAGTAAACACTCTGCACTTGGTCAGCTTTTAAAAAATGACGAAGCTAATTGTGTGGGATGAAGCACCAATGGTTAATAAATATGCTTTTGAAGTTTTGGATAAAATGTTAAAAAGATATGACTAAATGTGAATTGTCATTTGGTGGAAAGGTCATTGTGTGTGGAGGGGATTTTCGTTAAGTTTTGTCAGTGGAACAAAGAGGAACAAAAGATGATATTATGAAAGCAAGTTTAATATTTTCATATTCGTGGCAATACTTTACACAACTACCATTAACTAAAAATATGAAAGCTAGATTGGATCTTTTCTTTTGTGAATATTTACTCAAAATTGGAAACGAAATTGAAAAAGAGCATACATGTCGCATGATTAAGCTTCCTTCAGATATTGTCATAGATTTTGGAGATGAAATTAAATCATTTAAAAAGTTGATCAGCATTGTATTTCCTAATTTTCGTACTTATAGTGACAATTTAAATACTATGATGAATAGAATTATTTTAACTCCAAAAAATGAATATGTAGATATGATAAATAATATGTTAGCTAAAGAAATTTCATGAGATACATTTACATATTTTAATGTCGATGAAGTGATTGATAAAATGAAAGGATTTATTCATAAAGATTTTTTGAGTAGCTTAACTCCAAATGGTATATCTCCACATGAACTCGTTATCAAAATAAATTGTTCTGTTATGTTATTCAAAAATATTAATCCTTCGGAAGGTTTGTGAAATGGAACTAGATTTATATTGTCGTGAATTTAAACAAAATATTATTTTAGTTGAAATTGGATCTGGTGAATATCATGGAAAATAAGTATATTTACCTAGAATTCCATTTAGTCCACTCGAAGGAGATAAACATTCGGTACCCTTTAAAAGAAGTCAATTTCCCGTTCGTCCTTGTTTTGCTATGACTATTAAGAAGGCCCAATGTCAAATATTAGATTTTGTAGTTCTATATTTTCCTGAACCTGTGTTTTCACATGATCAGCTATACGTTGCGTAGTCTAGAGCAAAAACAAGACAAAATATAAAAGTTTTGATTAAGCCAACAGACAAAAATAAATCACATGTTGCACAAAAAACGTGGTCTATCTGAAAATTTTGAATTTAATACATTCTATTTAACAAGTTTAAAATTTTAAATTGTCCAACAATTAATCTATCATCTCATTGCTGTCAAAGTGGAGATTTATACATCATGTTTCAACAGAAGAATAACTGTGAGTTACATAAGGTTAGTTATTTTCATATGTTTTTTTAATTATAATTATTTTTTGGTTGCTAATATGCTTGATTTTTTCATCATCTTTCTTATTTAAAACATAAATATATTTAACAATAAATTGATGATGAAAGAAACCATGAAAAATTGTGATATTATAATATTGATTGATACTAAAACAAAAACATTGTTAATTCGTTTAAGTTTATCACGATTTCACCACAGTTTAATTTTTTCTATATATACATCAACAATATGACAAAATAAAAAAAGAAAAAAATACAACAAAAACTTATTACATAACATTTATTCTCATTACATGACCAGATTACTAAGGACGAGGATGAAGAAAATATTCATTGTTACAAATATTCACTACCACCGTTCATCTATAAATGGACATCCTTTCAGGTAAAACTAATTCTATTGTCTGCCTTAAGATAAAGCATTCTATATATTTTAGTATGAACATTACACAGTTTGGCCTGTAGAAGAAATAGTTTTACATTAGGCTAAATTAATATAAAGAAAAATTAAATATTATATCAAATAAACAGCTATTTAAATGCTCACACATTGCCTGCACATAGTAGATAATGTATGATCTCCATTTGCATTGCTTTAGTTCTATGTTTCCTTACATCATTTCTGGTAGAAAGCGTAGAATTCAGAATGAATGCATGGATTGTACTTGTGTTGCTTTTGCATGTATCATGACTTGATCTGGTATAAGAATAGCATCGCTACAGTCTTATATTTGAAATTTTCATTCAGAAATATTCATAACAAAAAGATACCAACAATTGCTAGGAAATGAGCATGGAATTAATAGATACTTGCACGCCATCCATTTACGACCATTTATAGGCGAAACATCATTCGTGTATTCTTCTAACGAAGTGGAGTCCACTTCTCCCTTGGTGGTTTTGTTTTTCTCTTCTATTAGCTAGGTAAAAATACTAGAACACTCATCTTCAGATTTGAAGTCCATAATTGCATAGTCTTTAGAAATTAGGGTAGAACCATCCTTAATAAGTCGCCTTGGTAACTTCAATTCCAACTCAATACTCTAATAGGGTAAATACATATACATTTAATTTATTAATATCAAATATAAAATTAAATTAATTGTAATTATTAAATTTTACTCACCGTGGCAGTTACATCCAACAAAGTTTTCAACATATTCCTTCCAATGTAATTACCGCCGTCCTATGAATATGTACTATATAAAAAAATATAAATAAATGTTAGATAATATAATTTACTATCCAGTGAATAAAAAAAAGTATTTAAGCTAATACAGTAGAGTTAAATTTGTTTCCCTGGCGGATCATGCAATATCAAATCTCTAATCATACTGTATTTGTTCTTTGGACAATCTTCTAAAGGACGGCTTTTTGATGAGGAAGACAATATCTGTTTTCTCTTACCTTTATTTTCTCTTCTCAACCCTTCAAAACTTTCCGTCCGTTGTTGATATGTTGATGTTTGCCTTGCCAAATCGCTAGGAATTGGAATTGTATGGATATGAATATCTTGCTGCGTAGAACCAATGATGACTTCTATGTTTGATACATTGTTCAACGTATTCTTGTTTTGTCCATCTACGTAAGATCTCATTGATATTAAACTGCTATCGACATAAGAGTGCATGTTGTCTAAAATATTATCTTCTTTCCATTTTTGCTGCGTTGAAATTCCTGTTGGAATACTTGTTTGTGGTTGTCAAGAATAGTATCCATATAAGAACGAATACTGGATTGCATATGATCTTCTTACCATTTTTGTTGTTGTTCAAACAGCAGGTTTTGACTGTGAATTATTTCTTCCTTAAAGTTATGGCATACACCAGACATATCTGATATTATTTGTTGCCTATGTATTCTTAGCATTTCTTCCATTTGTTCTCGAGTTATATATTTGGAAGTATCAAAAGCAGAAGCAGAAGTGGGACCAATTCTAGGAGAAGTTCTCGAACTATTGGAAATGGTTGTTTCTTGCACAAAGATATTTTCTGGGATTTGTTATACTATGTTGTCTAATTCCCCGTTAACAATGCCGTCTAAGATGTTATGTTGATTATCAACTGGCATTGAAGGAGTTGTATACCATGACATTTCTAACTCTTCTTTCGTGGGATATAACACTGCAATTACCTCAATTTGTAATCATAATAACTAAATTTAGTTTTTAAATGATGCAATGGAAATGTAAATGTGCATTCATAAAAAAAGTATGTTATACCTCCTTGGTGGCCAAAAATTGTTTTACCATTTTCTCAGTCAATATTGCATTAGGTCTCCACTTATGCATTCAAGGACTTTGTGGTGTTTTGTATCTCTGTCGTCCAAATTTTTTTCCAATCTCTGAAAATGCTTCATATATCCAGAACTGCAAGTAATTATAATCGTTTGTTATACAAATAAGTTATGCATAATATATACAATAATAAAAGAATATAAAAAATTTACCTAGAATACAGTGGATATCCTCTTAATGCATATTTACAATCTGTTTATTGATTTTGTTCTTCTCTTTGTACACTTTCTACTTGTGATTCTTGCAATAAATTTAACATGGAAAATGCTTTTCAACCCCATGGATAAGCAAGAAAGTCATCAAGATGCTCGGCCATACCAAGAGTCTTATAATCAATAATTCTGCTAGTTAGTTTCAAAACACACCCCACAGACATAACCAACCCCAGCTTAACTTTATCTATGTAGTATTCACATGAATGGAATGCTTGGTGCAACATTCTCATTAATTCTTCTCGTACAATTGAAAAAATGATTTATAAGACAATAGTTATTACGATTAATCTCCATAGATAGTTCATGGCATGGTAATCCAGCGATGAGACAATATTCTTATATGCTAAACCTGGCAATACGATCATCTAACCGTACCCACACTTCGTTATTTTTACCACAATGTACAAGCCTCATTACAAATTCATATATCAACCTACTACTAAATTGTTCCTCTTCTGTCCTATAAATAACTTTCGCAAAAAAAATCCATAGAAATTACTATACATAATAGAAGTTTGTTGATTTGCATCTATAAATTTAATAAAATCTTAGAGATATTCCCGATTTGGATATTGATAGATAGTGGCAGAAAATCATTGATTTGGAGGAATAATATATTCTAAAGACATCTGCATAAACAAATCCAATAAAAGAAGTAGACAAATTTATATTTATAAGAATTCCATAAATTCTAACTCCATATCTACATCTCACAATGGCAACAATTCACGTGTTATTATCTATATTTTCAGATGATCATGACAAAAGAATACTAAAATTCCAAGACTATACATATTATATTTCAGATAGAATGGAGGCTTATAAGTGAATAACTAAGGCTATAATTTTCCTTCATGTTACCTTTCTTTTTTCTGCCTGTTCGAACAAGACAACTATGAGATTTTATTTTTAAAATGGTTATAGTTTTTAGTTTCCATTGCCAGCAGTAAACATATTTTAGTATAAAATCTAAATTATTTTTAAGAAGAAAATGTCTTCCAATTAAAAATATATTGTTAATACTTTTACTAAATACAAATTAGTGGACGCAAAAAAGCATACAGGGTCTCTGTGTTCTCCTTGCATGGAGAACTCCCTCTCCATGCACGGAGGGAGAGCTCTCCGTGCTCGAAGAGGCGTCGCCGAGCATTTTCTTATTCACTTCAACAATAAATCTTACATTTTATCGAACTAAATGTTTGCACCCTGGACACTTTTCTCTCTACTTTGAACTCCTTTCTTCTCTTGCAAAAATGTGAAATTGCTAAAATTTTAGTATGATTGAGATAAAATGTAAGAATCTTCACATGTGAGAACTCTCGTGACTTTTAGTAGTTGAGGTAATAAGTGAAGATAATAATTGTAGGAATATTATTTTGTTGTTTTATGAGTTGGAATAATAATTGTAGGAAATTAATTTCCTTTTGACTTTTTTGTTTCTTTTTTTTTTTTTCCTTTTTGTTATTTCATTAACATATTCGTTCACATTTATATTCAAAAAACTAAAACTAACTTCATCAAATTTGTCTTAGATTAACAAGGTATATCATAAATAAATATCTTTTCTAAAAACTATTTCTCATCATAAATTGGCCACTGTTTGTACTGAAACTAAAATTTTACCACCCTATATCTATTTACAAACGTTATTACTCAATAAAGTATGGGCACAATGTAAAATCTATTTACAGAAGAAGTTATTACTCAATAAAGTATGGGCACGATGAAATTTTACAGACTGTAACATAGCTTTATTAGTTTTATATAATACAAAAAAGAGATGCAATATTATTTTACATATTTTACTTTGATAATTAATTCAATTCATCTCATTAATACTATAAGTTTACAAGTAATCTCCATATCAAGTATGGCTATAGATTAGATTTTACAATGTATTTCTGTTAAATATAATATAAAAAATTATAAATGATATAACTGTAGGTGTCTATATATATCTTCTTCTGTTTTTCGATTGGTTATCTCAAAAAAACATTCTCTCAAAAGTTAATCTGTGTCTCCATCCTATTTTCTAATCTATATATAAACATTGTCATCATCACAATGGAATAAAAGTATCAATTTATACCAAAAATTCTATCAAACAATCAAAAATGGAAAGCCAATGTAATTATTGTAGAGAAACAATCACCAAAACCTTCAAGACAAGGCAATGAAAGATACTAACACATGATGCGTATGGATACTGAATGGATGTCAAGACGGTATTTATTAATGGCCATCTTGAGGAAGACGACACCTCTGGTCTCGTGAATATCTGGTTCAGTCGATCTCTCTCCGGTTATATACACACACACACATTCCTACACTAATGAATTTTTATCTATTAGTGTAACACTATCCAAGCAAGTCTACATGATTCGAATATCACTGCTTTCGAAAATGAACTTCTTCTTGAAAAAACCTATGTAGTCTCTAAAGCTTATGTTAAGAACGACACTGGAAATTACGGATATTCAACAGGAGCTCTACAATGGACGATTTTTGGAGAAACTCGTGATCAAGAGTTAATGACAATAATCTCGAATTTGTTTTCTCAACCTATCACTTGACTTCTTTCGATGAAGTTGAATAGTTCATGAATACAAATACTGATATAAGTAAGAAATTGCATATTTATTCTCAAAATAAATAATAATATTATATTTAATTTAATCAAATAATTAAAATTACAGGTAACACAAACAAAATTTATTTATTTTTCATTTTGCAGGCATCTTGGCAATTGTAATTGATATGATGCCTAAACGATTGATGCAATCAAAGGATGGCAACCGAATTTGGGTATAGGATGTAATACTTCTGGACCAAAAATTCAAAACAACTATGTTGACACTGTGGGATTCATTTGTTGACAGAGAATGCAAATTATTGGCAGAAAATATTGACAAAAAATCAATAATTTTTGCAACAAACCTAAAAGTCACCTCTTTTTTCGATATGTTTCTATTATTTTTCCTTATTTAAACTTTGCTTGAAAATGCATTTAATATGTTACATCAATGAATTGTATATGTTTAAAATTCTCCAAAAAAGTTCGTAGTATCTTTTTCATGAATACTCCTTTCGTTGCAGTACAAAAATTGGTTGAATGGTATGTATGTATATTCTTATGCTTACAATTATTATGATTTTATTCGGCTTATTTACTATTTCATTCTTTCAGGAAAGATACAAATTCAGACAAAATCAATGACTTAATTTTAAAAAAGTCATACACTCAAAAATCTCCCACAAAATTGTCTACTCTAATGCGCAGCAAATTCACCTTAATACAAAATTTACATGGTCGACTTTTACCGGTATTTATATATTCCCATACACAATAAAATTATGGTTTCTATTTATCTTTCTTTATAAATTAGAATTTCTTTTTTCAGAGAAAATTTTATTGGATGAATGCCACAACAAAAATGGAAAAAATAAATTACAAATGTTGGTACATGGCTTGTAGCAACTATTATCGGCGATCAAGCGCTGATTTTGGTGAAATATATGTTTAAAAGTTCCAATTCCAAAGCTATTCCTCGGTAAAATACATTTTTCCACACAAGAGCATATGTCCAATAATCAGATGTTACAGGATGTATAAATACAAGTGCAATTGGTGAAACTACAGAAAAACTTATGTTCACAGATGCACAAACTTTGATGGAAGAAACAAATTTTGTAATAATTTGTAGTCTGCTCCAATCTCTATATTTAGTATATTTGATGGATTTATTCATAATATACATATTTTTTATACAGGGTTCAGAAGCAAATTTTGGAGATGTGATTGGAAAAATGCAAAACACTAAATCAACATTCTATCTCAAAGCGACTCAAGCAGAATCCAATTCATCCAATTATAAATTCGACATCATCTTCGTGGAATGTTTAATTACAGAAGAACAACAAAAATGCAATCAAAAGAATATTGATTCTGAAAAAAAAATTGAAAATTTTGACATAGATGCCGATCACAATTGGTCTCCTCCAACAAATTTTTTTTTTCAAATCAACTATTCAGCAGTCATAAAGTCCCAGTTCAAATCCATTTATTTCATTAGACAAAATGAAAAAAAAAAAATAGAATAGAAAATGGAATGAAAAAATTCAGCTATACTATCTTTTGAAATAGCTGAAACAAGCTAGTTGATTTTGAACGATATTGTATATATTTTTGGTGTGACTTGTACTTATTTTATAGCTCTTAATGAAATTACTTTATCTTCAATTTACATCTCAATTATAAAAACAGTAATTTCTCATTTTCAAAAACTTAAAATACTTTTTTTTTTAATTCTACACATTCCACGCTAATAATAACATAATCTATACAATACTCGTGCAGCGAACGAGAAAGGCACTAGTGTTAGTAAAATAATTCATTCATTGACATCCATATTCCTTTTCTTGCTTAATCTTTAAATAGAAAATAATATACACCGTTTATCCTAAAACTAATGAGCGTGTCTAGCTATATGTCATCGCCAATCCTTAAAATAATAAAAATAAACTAACTCACAGAGAATCACTATTACGACCTTTTGACTAACTCAAAAATAAATACAACATAAAAAAGTATAAATAAAAATAAAATCGTAACACCTATTAGAAAAAATGTGAATTATTACTGCATTTTTCATTAATCGAAAATCCCAATTATATAAACTTACACTTGCATAAAGATGAAATAAACCCGAATAAAAATGTAAAGTGTAACACATTATACAAATCAAGAAAAATGTGAAGCAAAGATTACCCATACCTCGTCTTGAGTCCAAATTGGACTTTCTATTTTTAAGGCAGAGAATGGGCAGTCTCAAATAGACTAAAAAAGTCCACACCTGTTGTTAAAAGTTTAGACATATTCAGCCCAGTCTACATTCACGATGAGGTAGCTCGTAGGCCCAAGTAGATGATTTGTAGGCCCAAGTAGATGCTTGTGATCAAATATTCATGGAACTATAGCAATCATGTAATGATTCATATTCAAACATTTTTAAATTTTTTTGAATTGTTTTTAGGTATCCTCAACTCACTTTTAATAAAATTTAGGAGTTATCAACTTAAATTTTAATAGAGTTTTCTATTAATCGCTTTTGATTCTTTGAAAAATTACTATTATTTTTTTAAGTGTGTGATTAAAAATTCACGATGAGGTAGCTCGTAGGCCCAAGTAGATGATTTGTAGGCCCAAGTAGATGCTTGTGATCAAATATTCATGGAACTATAAATTTTTTTGAATTGTTTTTAGGTATCCTCAACTCACTTTTAATAAAATTTAGGAGTTATCAACTTGAATTTTAATAGAGTTTTCTATTAATCGCTTTTGATTCTTTGAAAAATTACTATTATTTTTTTAAGTGTGTGATTAAAATGAGGGAAAGAGTAATGAGGAAATGTGAATTTTTATTTTCTAAGAATGTATTGTGGAATATGAGTGTAGAGGACAAGTGATTATTAGAGAATCAAAATCAAATAACGAATAAAATTTAGACGTCTCCAATAACCCTTGATTGTTTAAGGATGTCATTAATTGAAAGGATTTGAATAGATTTAGTGAATTTCGAACCCATAGATGTATACTTAACGATCTCATTAAAACTTCTGGCACGTCCTTTAAATGTTAGTTGATTTCAAACCTATAAATATACGGTCAAATTATCCTGTCGACAAATGTAAGAAAAAGTAATAGAAATGAACAAATATTAATATAAATAAAACAATTATAAAATATTGCATTTACACTTCTCATAAAATATAAAATAAAAACGAAAATACAGGTGATACTATTTAAAATTCAAATAAGTAAAATATAGAAAAAAAAATGTAAAAACTAACATAAATCGTCTTCTTTCTCATCCCCACTCTAATTCCTTGTTTTTGTGAATTTGTAAGAAAGGATTCTAACCCTATTAGCAAGTTTTTAGACCTTCTTTTTCCATCTATTTATTTTTTAATGACCTCATTTCATTTGCTTCTCTTAATATTTAATATTCATATAGAGCTTGAATTATTTGACTTTAATTGGTGTGTATACCAAAAACTTTGAAAAGTAATTCATTGTTGTTTCAAAGAGAAAATTAAAGCGAGGAGTGAACTTGATTTTCTTATACAATGATCAACATTTTATTTTATTTTATTTTTTGTTTTATTATATTGAATAATGTTTATCTGTCTATATAAGTGATAGTATTTGTCATTATCAGGAAATAGAGCTCGAAGAAATATAAGTCCAATGATAACACTAATAACTAACTTAACAAATGACAATTTTTTTTACGACAACTGTGCTAGCCTTAACCATATACCATTACGATAGTAAACAAGTATAACAACGTTCATATTTACCAATATTTTGCCTCTAATTGAAATCTTTTGATCATAATTTATTTGTTATAGTCAAGTAATAACCAATGTTTTTGTAAGGGAATTAAAGACACTCATTAGTTAAACAATTGTGCACAATGAGTATGGATCTTAAAAAATCAATAAAAATCTAAATCGACGACGTCCGATTAACCACGACTTTCTAAATTAATATTGGATGTACCATTCACTATCACATCCTAACGAATTCATTCTCTAATCAAGGTAGGTTGCAATTTCTTCCATCGCATTAATTTACATTGAAAAGGTAGTCAGTGTCATTTTCTTCTAGTGAAATGGACAAAAAGTATCTCAAAGTTGTAAAACAGCTATTTGATAAATTTCCAGCAATTTAAGTCAATTTTTCAGTCAGCGTTCATACGAGGAAATGACCAAAATTATTATAAAGTTTTATTCTGTTTTTTCTCTAAGTTGATTTGTAGGTCCCGTGGAATCTTCTGATATTTTTTTAGGTGGTGGAGATGGAAAAGAAAAGAAAATTTCATGAAAACGATTTACATATTAAAAAATCAATCTCAAACTCAAAAGGGACCTTAAGTTCAAATGATTATTTGAAAAAAATAAATATGATCCCTAATTTGTCAATGACCTCTTCGTTTACGGTAGGTTAATTTAACTTAAAATTTAAATTTAAATATAGAATTGTGGTTGAGACCCATTTTTCTTAAAAATAAATTTTGTAATAGTGTCTTTTAGAAAAATGCGTAGAAAAGTTTTATGTTTACGTGCAAAAATTATTTTATTGAAACAATATGCGGTTGAAAATAAATTTTGAAAAAAAAAATGAATACTATTACGACCTTTTGACTAACTCAAAAATAAATACAACATAAAAAAGTATAAATAAAAATAAAATCGTAACACCTATTAGAAAAAATGTGAATTATTACTGCATTTTTCATTAATCGAAAATCCCAATTATATAAACTTACACTTGCATAAAGATGAAATAAACCCGAATAAAAATGTAAAGTGTAACACATTATACAAATCAAGAAAAATGTGAAGCAAAGATTACCCATACCTCGTCTTGAGTCCAAATTGGACTTTCTATTTTTAAGGCAGAGAATGGGCAGTCTCAAATAGACTAAAAAAGTCCACACCTGTTGTTAAAAGTTTAGACATATTCAGCCCAGTCTACATTCACGATGAGGTAGCTCGTAGGCCCAAGTAGATGATTTGTAGGCCCAAGTAGATGCTTGTGATCAAATATTCATGGAACTATAAATTTTTTTGAATTGTTTTTAGGTATCCTCAACTCACTTTTAATAAAATTTAGGAGTTATCAACTTGAATTTTAATAGAGTTTTCTATTAATCGCTTTTGATTCTTTGAAAAATTACTATTATTTTTTTAAGTGTGTGATTAAAATGAGGGAAAGAGTAATGAGGAAATGTGAATTTTTATTTTCTAAGAATGTATTGTGGAATATGAGTGTAGAGGACAAGTGATTATTAGAGAATCAAAATCAAATAACGAATAAAATTTAGACGTCTCCAATAACCCTTGATTGTTTAAGGATGTCATTAATTGAATGGATTTGAATAGATTTAGTGAGTTTCGGACCCATAGATGTATACTTAACGATCTCATTAAAACTTCTGGCACGTCCTTTAAATGTTAGTTGATTTCAAACCTATAAATATACGGTCAAATTATCCTGTCGACAAATGTAAGAAAAAGTAATAGTAATGAACAAATATTAATATAAATAAAACAATTATAAAATATTGCATTTACAGTTCTCATAAAATATAAAATAAAAACGAAAATACAGGTGATACTATTTAAAATTCAAATAAGTAAAATATAGAAAAAAAAATGTAAAAACTAACATAAATCGCCTTCTTTCTCATCCCAACTCTAATTCCTTGTTTTTGTGAATTTGTAAGAAAGGATTCTAACCCTATTAGCAAGTTTTTAGACCTTCTTTTTCCATCTATTTATTTTTTAATGACCTCATTTCATTTGCTTCTCTTGATATTTAATATTCATATAGAGCTTGAATTATTTGACTTTAAATTGGTGTGTATACCAAAAACTTTGAAAAGTAATTCATTGTTGTTTCAAAGAGAAAATTAAAGCGAGGAGTGAACTTGATTTTCTTATACAATGATCAACATTTTTATTTTTTGTTTTATTATATTGAATAATGTTTATCCGTCTATACAATGTTCATATTTACCAATATTTGCCTCTAATTGAAATCTTTTGATCATAATTTATTTGTTATAGTCAAGTAATAACCAATGTTTTTGTAAGGGAATTAAAGACACCCGTTATTTAAACAATTGTGCACAATGAGTATGGATCTTAAAAAATCAATAAAAATCTAAATCGACGACGTCCGATTAACCACGACTTTCTAAATTAATATTGGATGTACCATTCACTATCACATCCTAACGAATTCATTCTCTAATCAAGGTAGGTTGCAATTTCTTCCATCGCATTAATTTACATTGAAAAGGTAGTCAGTGTCATTTTCTTCTAGTGAAATGGACAAAAAGTATCTCAAAGTTGTAAAACAGCTATTTGATAAATTTCCAGCAATTTAAGTCAATTTTTCAGTCAGCGTTCATACGAGGAAATGACCAAAATTATTATAAAGTTTTATTCTGTTTTTTCTCTAAGTTGATTTGTAGGTCCCGTGGAATCTTCTGATATTTTTTTAGGTGGTGGAGATGGAAAAGAAAAGAAAATTTCATGAAAACGATTTACATATTAAAAAATCAATCTCAAACTCAAAAGGGACCTTAAGTTCAAATGATTATTTGAAAAAAATAAATATGATCCCTAATTTGTCAATGACCTCTTCGTTTACGGTAGGTTAATTTAACTTAAAATTTAAATTTAAATATAGAATTGTGGTTGAGACCCATTTTTCTTAAAAATAAATTTTGTAATAGTGTCTTTTAGAAAAATGCGTAGAAAAGTTTTATGTTTACGTGCAAAATTATTTTATTGAAACAATATGCGGTTGAAAATAATTTTTGAAAAAAAAAATGAATATTTACAGAATGGGGCTCTATCCGGGGCTAGGTGTTTATGTGATCTATAACTTTTTAACAACACATTCTACTTGATATGTGTACGGAACTTTCTAGTGAGTTTTCTATATTATTGGGGGAGTAACTACACTATTGCAACAAAAGTAAATGGTTCAAGCAATTGTAATTTTAGCGTACATGAATTGTTAGGAATTTTCTTTGGCAAGAGACACACCCCCAATAATTAACTTGTAAATATTTTGCCAAACATTAATGGGCATATCATATGCACTCTAACGATCAAAACATAGCGATAGTATAAACTTTTCCGAGACTTAGCTTACCAGTCACATTTACAATGCAATATTTGACAAATTATCTCATATATTGAAAGTACGGACATGTAAAATATATAGCCTTTGTTTGGTATTGATTAAAATTTAGATTTTAATTTAAATGAAAGTGAACAATTAATTTTAATTATATACTGCATTGGTCTCATAATTTTTCAACCATATATTTAATCAATTTTTAGGAGAATTTAATAAAAATATAATTTTAATCTTTATCAAATCTGACATTCTATGCACATGTAAATAGAACGAGAGTTTTTAAAGCCAAAAAAAAAAAAAAACTGTGTGAGGCAATGCATTAAATATGATGTCTTTTTAACATTTTTACATATGGATAAACATGAACAATTCTACCGTTTTGCGAAAGTTGCTGAAATCTTTCAATGGTTTAGTAGGCAGGAGAAATGAGTTGAGGTTATCCAAAAGCTTTGACACGTGGCCTCATCTCAACGATTTGCTAACAAACTTAATAATATCATAATTTTGCATTCTAGACATCATTAGTTCTATGATAATTCACACACTTTCCTAAGTTAAAAAGAAGGAATTTGAATTTTGATATCATTGCAGAAGACGTCCCATCAATCACATCTTATGTAGCTCCAACTTGCATGAGGTGCCCCACGTAACCACAACTTTCTCAAACATTAAAAGCCCGTCGAACATGGCTAAGTGTTGGATTTTCTCTCATCGCCCTAGATCCAAAGGATGATGTTTCTACACTAAATTACGTTGCCTTAGAGGCATTTGTCGAAGAGGTATTGGGCTCCCCTAGCCCATTTTCAATTTTTTGTAGGTAATATTTTTATATAAGTATATTTTTTATGTGTATTTGTTTTTTAAAATATTAGCCCGACTTGAATTTTTTTTTTTTTTAGTCCGACCCTAAATCTATAATTGAAAGTCGTTGTTGAAGAGACTATGTTGAAGAGACTATCAATGGAGAGTAGCATCATCACCTTGGAAAGTGAAGATTGGGGGGTTCGGGGTGGATATGCTCTAACATGTAGGTCTTGGATTGCTTGAGTGGTATTTTGCTTAGTTGATAGCTGAGTAATTTGTCACGTAAGCAGAGGTGTAATTGATACCAAATAAGATAATTAATTCAATGAAAATAGGGTTGAAAATAAGTTTAAAAACGTTCAAATTAAAATTTCTATTTCTATTTTTTATTTTTTTTATTTTTTTATTTTAATTTTTAGATTCAATACAAAAATTTAATCTCATTATTATATTTGTAACTTATGTTTAGTTTGATTAATTTTCATTATGAAAGTGTTGAATTTTTCTACTATAAAAGGGAGTGTGTTTCCTATTGTTTTACACATAACAAAACAAAAACTAGAAAAATACTCTTTGGTCATTTTATATTCTTCTATAATGTTGATAATTGATAAGGTTTTGTTCTTTCTCCCCCAGTGGTTGTACCCATAAAAGGAGAATCGGCTGTGAGTTATAAGAGTTTTATCTTGGAGCCGTGCAATGTCGAAAGTACCCGCACGAAAGAAAGGCCATACGACATTAGGACATCATTTATCAACTCTCTTAAACTAGCTTTTCTAACTTTATTCCCATATTTATATTATTTGACTCATACTTATAATTGATAATTTATTACACAAATCACGTAATTTAGGGAGTGTGTTTCCTATTGTTTTACACATAACAAAACAAAAACTAGAAAAATACTCTTTGGTCATTTTATATTCTTCTATAATTTTGATAATTGATAAGGTTTTGTTCTTTCTCCCCCAGTGGTTGTACCCATAAAAGGAGAATCGGCTGCGAGTTATAAGAGTTTTATCTTGGAGCCGTGCAATGTCGAAAGTACCCGTACGAAAGAAAGGCCATACGACATTAGGACATCATTTATCAACTCTCTTAAACTAGCTTTTCTAACTTTATTCCCATATTTATATTATTTGACTCATACTTATAATTGATAATTTATTACACAAATCACGTAATTGTTAAAACAATCTAAAGTCGTGAGTAGTTTGTGTGATAATAATTCGTGGTAGTTATTAATATACTCATTATCATTATGTTTCAATTTTTTATTTGATTTTGTTAATTTTAGAACCTTTTATAATTTTCATTTTGAAACTTACTGTAAAATTTTGCATTCTTTTAGAGCTTATAGAATTTTTTTCCTCATCAGATATAGTAGTTTTCTAATTTATCTTTTACTATTTTAATTCTAAGAACGTGTTTCCGTTTTGATAACTTATTGAAAAGTTCTAATACATATTTTTATTTACTTGTTTGCTAAGTTTACTTGAATTTTATTTTTATCACAAATATTTTAAATCTTAGACACACAAGTTAAAATTTAGATTAAATTAATTGCACAACATAAATTGAAAATTTTGTATATTTACAGTTACTTCTCTTTGCCTTAATAATTCATAGTGTAAAAATAGCATCTCGTGAAGATATTAATAGTGTTAAACAGAAAAATTTTGATTGGAAAAATTTTAAAAGATAGAAAAAACAAATGGAATATTGGTTGACCATTCTAGGGTTATTTCTTGCTTTAAAAAGGACAATGAAGGAAGATAATCTACCTCATGGTATAACCCAGAACAAATTAAATTTTGTTGTCATAATTGAATTTTACTTGCTCTTTTTGGTAGACTTTATGATATTTATCAAAATATCACAAGTGTTAAAGAGTATTGAAAAACTTTAGATGAAGAATATAGAATTGATGATGCTGGAGTCAATTAATTTAAGGCGTCAACCTTTAACAAATATGTTATGGTAGATGGAAAATTTGTAAACGAATAAATCCATCAATTTCAACATTTACTACAACATGTAGAAGAAAAAATATCAAGTTTTAGTAAGGACTATAAGATTTCATGCCCTATGGATAAACTTCCACCTTTTTATTTGGATTTTGCTAAAGGATTTAGATATAAGCAAGGGATTTAACATTGAATCGAGTATTCAATTCTTTGAGAATAGAACAACATCATAGAAATCGTATCAACAAAGTTGATGAAACACATGCTAAAGCAAACTTGGTAGAAAATTTAAAAACATCTAGTAGTTTCTCAAAGCAATTTAAATCTTGATGTAATAAGTTTAAAAAAAAAAAAAAAAGATACTATTATAGGAAAAATTCCCAACCTAAGAATAGCTACACCAACGATAACAAAGGCAAAGAGAAGGAGGAGTAAGGGCCATGCTATGTATTTGGAAAAACCAACCATCTTACTTGAGATTGCTACTGCAAAAGAACTAAGAAGTACAAGGTTAAAAACAAATTTCAAAAGAATCAAGTAAACATGTTGAAGGATAGTGGACATTTCATTAGGTGTGAATCATCAACTTCTTTAGTCAATTTTACTTATACTAGTAATGAATGGTGGTTAGACTTTGGAGTAAGTGTTCATATTTGTTTTGATAAGAGTTTTTTAAATCTTATCAAACTTCAAGCAGAGAAAGCGTAATTTTGGGAAATGACTCCACTGCTTTTGTATTGGGAATTGGAAGTGTCGAGTTTAAGACGACTTCTGTGAAGAGTTTAATTTTAGATCAAGTTCGCCATGTTCCTGAAATTATAAGAAATTTAGTTAGTGGATCATTTTAGTTAAACAAGGTTTTAAACTTGTAATGGAGTCAAATAAAGTTGTTATAATAAAAAATAATGTCTTCGTTGGGAAATGTTATATTAGTGATGGATTGTTTAAATTAAATATTATCGAAAATCTTCATCATAATTCTTCCATGGTTCTTAATGTTGAAGTTAGTTATTTGTGCCATGAAAGATTGGGTCATATTAGTAATATGAAGATTAAGGAACATATGGTTCTAAACTTGATTCCAAAATCTCAAGTTGTTAATAATAAGTGTGAAGTTAGTGTACAAACCTCTTAGAATTGATTCATGGTGATATCTGTGGTTCTAATAGATTGCCAACACAAGCTGTTAATAAATATTTTGTAACATATATAGATGACTATTCTAAGTATTGCTATATTTATTTATTGAACATGAAGGATGAAGTCTACGATAAGTTCAAAATCTATAAAATGGAGGTTGAAAATCAATTAGAACATAAGATAAAAATCTTAAGGTTTGATAGAGGAGGAGAATATACTGGAAATAATATTAAGGATTACTATGAGAATAATGGTATAATGCACGAAGTGACACCTTCTTATTCACCACAATCAAATGGTATTGCAGAAATGAAGAATATAACTTTAATGGATATGGTAAATGCTATGCTTATAAGTTCCGGAGCACCTGAAAACTTATGGGGAGAAGCTACCCTAACTTCTTGTTACATATTGAATCGAGTAACTGTCAAAGACAATATTAAAACTCCATATGAGCTATGAAAAAGAGATCTCTTAGGTTAAATTTTCTAAAAGTGTGGTCTGTTTGGCAAATGTAGTTATACCATATCCTAAAAGAAAGGAAATAGGACAAAAAATTGTGGATGCCTGTTTTCATATGATATGCTCAAAATAGTATGCAAATAGTTTCTTGATTATAAATTTCGAAGTAACATTAAAAATAATACTGTTACTAAAGCTAGAGATGCTACTTATTTTGGAGATGCTTTTCTATTTAAGACTACAATTTCAAGTAAATCATCGACTTCTAAAAAAGTGTTTTTAAATAGTACTCCATCTAGTTAATTTTTAGAAGATGAAGTTGAATATGAAGTTAGGAGGAGTAAAAGGACTAGAAAAGAAAAATCATTTGGAAAAGAATTTTTTTACATATCTAGTTGAAGGTAAACTTAAAACATATAAAGATGCTATGATCTCCACTGATGCACCTTATTTGAAAAGAAGCTATCAATGATGGGTATGAGTCAATTATACAAAATAATACTTGGGTTTTATGTGATTTACCTCAAGGTAGTAAGGCAATAGGATGTAAGTGGATATTTAAAAGGAAGTTGAAACCTGAAGGAAGTATAGATAAATATAAAGCTAGGTTAGTAGCTAAAAGATTCACTAAAAAAAGAGTTGATTATTTTGATACATATTTTACTATTGCAAGAATAACTATTATTAGGATATTGTTAGTACTAATTAGTATTCATAATTTGATCATTCATCAAATGGACATTAAAACAGCATTTTTGAATGGTGATTTAGATGAAGAATTATATATGGAACAACCAAAAAGGATTTAAAGTTAAAGGACAAAACATAGAGTATGTAAATTAATGAAGTCATTATATGGATTAAAACAACCTCCTAAACAGTGGCATGAGAAGTTCAATAGAGTTATATAAAATTATGGATTTAAAATTAATGCACATGACAAATGTGTATATTACGAAGAAGATAACAACGAGCATGTGATACTTTATTTATATATAGATGACATATTAATATTTGAGACAAATTTAGGATTTGTTAATGATGTGAAGAGTTATTTGTCAAAGAATTTTGAAATAAAAGATTTAGGAGAAGATCATATAATTTTGGGAATAAAGTTAAAGAAAACATTTGAAGGAATTTCACTAAATCAGTTTAGTGCTATTAAAAAGATGTTGGAAAAGTTTGGGCATCACGATAAGAAGTCAATTTCTACTCAATATGATTCAAATGTGCACTAGAAAAAGAATTTAGGTGAACTAGCTTCGCAATTTGAATATTCTCAATTATTGGATTTTTATTGTACATAGCAAATAGGACAAGACCTCATATACCCTTTGCTATTGAGAGACTTAATATATATACAAACAATTCAAGTAAAGAACATTGGAATGCTTTAGAGCGAGTGCTTAAATATTTTTGAGGTACATTAGATTATTCTATAAACTATAGAAGATTTTTAAATGTTATTGAAGGATATATCGATGCAAACTGGATAACTGATAATGTATATATTAAGTCTACTATTGGATATGTGCTTATGTCAGGTGGTACCGCCATATCTTGGGGTTTAAGAAGACAGACTATTATCTCTAGAAATACTTTAGAGTCGGAGTTAATAGCATTGGATATAACATATACTAATGTTGAGTGGCTTAGAGATTTATTATTAGATATACTATTAATAAGTAACTCAATTCTAGATATTTCAATACAATGTGATTGTAAAGTAGTAATAGAGTTTGTAAATATATCTCACTCAAATAAGAAGATGAATAGACATATTCAAACAAGACTTAAGTCAGTTAAAGCATTACTTAAGATAAATGTCATCCCTCAATTTCATGAGATCTTAAAAGAATTTATCAAACAACTTAAGTAAAACTTTACCCAAAATGGGTGTTAATGAATCATCGAGGGGGTTGAACTTAAATCCATAATAGAGAGACCAATAAATAAGTAGGAGCAGTAATTTCACTTGTTGACTGTCTTATTCTAGTTAAAGCATATCACATTCGGGAGTAATCTAACATTTGTAATTGGAGATCACATAAAGAAGGTTCAATATGGAAGGAGCAACCTGCATTGCGTGACTTGGAATAACTCTATATTGTGTGTACTTATCCCTATGGTTATAGTGTTGTGATAGTAATATTAGGAAGGGTTTAACCTTAAATGAGTATCGAGGCGGGAATTCTTGCAGTATGCGGAAATGTTATTGAAGGATATATCGATGCAAACTGGATAACTGATAATGTATATATTAAGTCTACTATTGGATATGTGCTTATGTTAGGTGGTACCGCCATATCTTGGGGTTTAAGAAGACAGACTATTATCTCTAGAAATACTTTAGAGTCGGAGTTAATAGCATTGGATATAACATATACTAATGTTGAGTGACTTAGAGATTTATTATTAGATATACTATTAATAAGTAACTCAATTCTAGATATTTCAATACAATGTGATTGTAAAGTAGTAATAGAGTTTGTAAATATATCTCACTCAAATAAGAAGATGAATAGACATATTCAAACAAGACTTAAGTCAGTTAAAGCATTACTTAAGATAAATGTCATCCCTCAATTTCATGAGATCTTAAAAGAATTTATCAAACAACTTAAGTAAAACTTTACCCAAAATGGGTGTTAATGAATCATCGAGGGGGTTGAACTTAAATCCATAATAGAGAGACCAATAAATAAGTAGGAGCGGTAATTTCACTTGTTGACTGTCTTATTCTAGTTAAAGCATATCACATTCAGGAGTAATCTAACATTTGTAATTGGAGATCCCATAAAGAAGGTTCAATATGGAAGGAGCAACCTGCATTGCGTGACTTGGAATAACTCTATATTGTGTGTACTTATCCCTATGGTTATAGTGTTATGATAGTAATATTAGGAAGGGTTTAACCTTAAATGAGTATCGAGGCGGGAATTCTTACGGTATGCGGGTCGCACGCTCCCTTGAAGGACTCAACTATGTAAGAGCTGTCATGAGACCGTGGCTACGGGATTGTGCTATTCCCTTGAGACTCTTACTATAATCAAGGTAATGACACATGGACATTAAAAGAGCTACTCGCTATGAACTGACCCCAAATTGATACTATGTGTTGAACAATTGAAGTTTGGTCAAACGGATCTAATTCAAGGCTTTGTCCATTATGACTCCCTCAAATAGAAATTGTTATCACTAAGCGTAGTTTAAATACAAAGAACACATATACATATTACACAGTATAATATTACCACTATATAAATATATATATTTATTTTGAAATTTTTAAAACGTATGAGGGATTGTTGAAATAAGTTTTAAAAACTTTCAAATTAAAATTAAAATTTCAGTTTTCGTTCTTTAATTTTTCAGTTTTTGATTTTAATTTTTAGATTCAATACAAAAATTTAATCTCAAGTGTTGAAATTTTCTACTATAAAGGGGGTGGGGGGGTGGATTTTCCATTGTTTTACACACAACAAAACAAACACTTGAAAAATATTCTCTAGTCATGCCCATAAAAGGATAATCGACTGCAAGTTATAAGAATTTTATTTTAGAGCGGTGCAGTGCCAAAAATATCCTCATGAAGGGGAGGTCACACGACTTTAGGACAACGTTTATCCCGACTCTCTTAGATCAACTTTTCTAACTCTATTATCATATTTATATTATTTGACTTATGCTTATAGTCAATAATTTATTACACAAATCACATAATTTTTACAATATATGGTATGTAAGACACTCTACACATCATTGATACATCGTGCGGTATCTATATACATTGAGAGGCAGCTATAAAATGAATTAATTACAAATGCATCTCTATAAGGAAATGATCAAATGACAGAAGAAACTTTGTATAAAGAAGATTCCTGTGGTAGTGAATCTGCAATAAAAAATAAATTTTATGTGGGAGATTTTATTTCTTTCCTAATACAAATATTTTCAGATAATTATATATGATGTATTTTGAAATATGAAGTACTATTAATACAAATTGATTCCTTAGTACATGGTTTCTTTTCCTCCCAATCTTAATTCTGAAAATGATAGACAATACAAATTAAAATTTGAATTACACAGAACAAAACACAATGTCAAGATATTTTACCATACTTCGTACTATAACGAGAATTTTTTTCCTTTCTTTTGAGTGTTTATAAACCGCATAAATTACAAATTAATTGAAGTGATGAATAAGTAGATAATAATCGTAAATTCCTCAAAAAAAAAAAAATTGTCTATAAAACAAAATTACATAAATGATTTATAAGCATGAGCTCAAACATAATAACAAAACAAGTGATGGCCGCCCCCCGGGGCACAACTCAACTGGTGGATCAATCAACATTGTCTTGCTTCCAGTGGCAGGGTGGAGGTTCGAATCCTGGTGGGAACCTGCGGCCAAATTTATTTGGTACGGAGCAATCACTTTGGAAGAAGATCTCTTGTGCGCAGAAGTGTACAGGCGGTGGGGGGAACCTGTGATCCAGTTGAGGCATAACCCGCGATTTACCCCCTCCAAGGTTCTAGGAGCATGGATTTTGGGGGTCCAGGATTTAGTCTAGTGTAAGTTGGGATACCTGGATATTAAAAAAAAAAAAAAAACAAGTGATGGGCAAGTTCCAGCTTGTTTATGGTATTCAGCACACGGTTTTGGAATGACACGGATTTTGTGACGCACTCAGAGAGATATTTATGAGAACGAAATTGACAACATGCGTGCATCCTTCAGCGTTTCGGCATTTCCTGATGTTTGTGTTTTTATTTCTTGGGTTAAAAAATACGGACATTACATCAATCGTGCATTGTTTTGGACAAGTAAACATGCAACCAAATTGACCTAAAAAGCTCGATAGAACTGGACAATAACTCTGGTGGGACCATCATCAAATGTACTATAAAAAAAAAGTCATATTAATTCCTATAAAGAATCTATAATGAATCAGCAATTATCATCAAGCATAGTTTTATTGTATACTGACGAAAATTAATATTCAATAAATAAGTATTACTTTGAACCTGGCTTATGTACTCACTTTGTTAGTTAGTAGCTGCATTGAGATATGAACTTAACTTGCCTTAAGTGATTATTTTACAATGACTGAAATTGAAGTTATAAGGGAGTCAAGTTAAATTGGAAGTTACTTAAAAGTTGTTACGCCTTTACTTTCTAGCAAAGGATTGTTGTCGTTGAAATATTTGGCCAAAGAGACCTTATAGATTCATTCTCATGGTTCGATCTTATTATTTCATGCCACCATAAATCTTCAAACGAAACCAAAGACTAAACCCGATAAGGTGAAAGTGGTCTCTCTACATTCAACTAACTAAAATTAATATACAATAACTTTTGTATTCTTCTTTATTAGTTAAGTGAAATAAGTTCATCTAAAATTTTTATTTAGTCAAATTTACTAGAATCGTGTTCATGATTTATTTACAAGCTCAAACAAATATAAAATAATTATATACCTATAGCAGCCTGTATAAATGGTACTATAGTACACTCCGCAAGCGGCAGGTGAATATTAATTTTGGCCTTCTTCCCATTGAACCATAAAGATAATGAAAAGGACGAACCAAGAAGGAAACAAACAGTAGGTACGCCGGAATCTATGGTCCGCAATTAACGGCTGTTCTATTATAGAATAAAGCAATTCTATCAATTCTTTATGTCAAAAGAATTCTTAAACCTGATTCATTTTGGCTGGAGAGAATAATCTAGAAAATAAGTTACAATAAATATATTTTTTTTATTATTATTTCTTTTTAATAGTACTTGCAAGGAGTTTTGTCTATTTCATTAGTCGTATTCAAGATACAACAATTTAATAAACAAAAAAAACAAATTAATTAATTTTAATTTCACGGTTCACAAATTCCATATTATTATAAATCCTTTTTCGTCACTCTATACAATTATCAATTCTTTATGTCAAAAGAATTCTTAAACCTGATTCATTTTGGCTGGAGAGAATAATCTAGAAAATAAGTTACAATAAATTTTTTTTTTTATTATTATTTCTTTTTAATAGTACTTGCAAGGAGTTTTGTCTATTTCATTAGTCGTATTCAAGATACAACAATATAATAAACAAAAAAAACAAATTAATTAATTTTAATTTCACGGTTCACAAATTCCATATTATTATAAATCCTTTTTCGTCACTCTATACAATATATATATATCATCTCGAGTCATTTTCAAAAAGATTATCTGTAATCTGAAGGCTTGTGGAGGGAGCAAGAGACAAATCCCTAATATAGACTGCTAACCCTAGTGTTCCAACTTATTTGAGCATAGAAGATGAGCTTACATCTATCCCCCACCCACCTCCCAAATCGACCATTTTTGGTCCTCACCTTGACCTGAATGGGCTAAATCTGTGGGCGTATTCCATTGCCGGTTTACAATGTCTGGTAAACATTACTTGGTAGCACAATATTAATTGCATGAAGCCAATTCTTGGAGCCATCATCAAATGTCTTTCACAATAATTAACTAAAGTGTTTCCTAAGCAGTATGTTTAAGAAAAGTCCTAATGATTGGAACTTGTATTAATTGACGATTTAACTAGGCAAGCTGTAATTGTCGTTTATGACTTGTGAATATTGCTCAATATCTTCTTTGGCACCGACCAAAGATTATTTACGTTTATACAAGTTAAATGAGTTTGTTAAATAGTCTAATCGAATTTTAACAATTGATTTTGAATAATTAATGATGTCTTTTGTTTGTAACCACTCGTTTCTACTCCCAGATGACGAGTCTGCAATTTGTAATAGATATTTATCCTTCGGCGACCGATCAATTGATAGCCTATTTAGTTTGGATTAAAATCTGATTTTAATTTAAGTCAAAATCAACCAATCAATATGGATCACATCTTTCATAGGTCCCACAATTTTTCAACCACACATTTCAAAAATTTCTATCATAATCTACTGAAAAAATCTAATTTTAATTCATACCAAACACCCTATGAAGCATTTTTTTTTTAATTTCTTTTTTGTGTCATGTCACATGGATAGAGAACAACGAATGAAAAGTTCAATTTTTTTGTAAAAATTTTGCTTCATTATTGTCATGTTCGGTAATAAAGGCAGAAGATTTGTTCGATGATTCCTATGTGATTGAGTGCTACTTATGTAGGACGAAATTCGTTCAACTTTGGAAGACAATTGCACATAGTCTTGAGCATCAAAGGGACCCAAATTATCATAAGAAAATATTGTGAACTCAATCGGCTCGGATTATTATTAAATTACGTTTTGGATGAACAGTAACTTCAGTTTTTAATTGATTCAATCGACAATCATAATGCTATTATTTATGTTATAGAATATTGCATTAGAATTTTTATATATAGGATGAACTACAGATTGTATTGAAGGCAATCCAATTGAAACGTAGTTAGCATTAAGCACACGGTACTGGTGGTGTAAGATGTCAACTGCTACCGATAATTAGTTTGGAATTATGTATTAAGAGAATAATAATATTAATTAAAAATGTAAATAACAACAAATTGAGGTTACCTAAGAATAGACTGAGAGCAGAGGAATAACCAATTTTATGGCAAGGTGGCAGGAATCAAATTGTACCCTCTTAGTCTTACGACTTAATTGTCATCGTATCTCTTAAAACTATATTATTTGGATACAGTCAAAATATTGCCAGTCATACATTACTTTTATAATCCATTAATTAATTAATCAAGATCTGTGGAGTTCTTTATTTAATTAATTCTTTAATGAGGCTATATTAGGGAACTAGTTAGGGTTGGCCCATGCTTGACTTTGATGGGAAGTTACCATAATTAATCACATCAAAGTTTTCAAGAGAATTGCACTTTTTTTTTGGTTTATTTTTATTTTTTTTATTAATGGGTGGTTTTATGAGTGTAAATTTTAATTATTTCTCACAGATAATATTCGTGTGATATTTGTTTATGAAACAAGTCTTATAAATAATTTACAGTATTTTATTTTTTGGATGAAAATAGTTTATTACTCAAAAGTGTAGAAAGTGGGTTATATTTCGTCTGTCACATCATTTTCAAAATTTAAAATCTCGTTTCCTACACGAATTAAACAAAATATAAAATGTTGATCACATTATTTATAGGAAACGTGCAAACAAAATTCCTACATCAGTTATACATAGAGGTGATTTTGAGTTGCAAGAGAATTAGACTTCTTCTCCTTGATAATCTAAATTTTGAGGTGAAGTCCAAGCCCCAACAAGAGGTATTAGAATTAGGGAAAATTGCAGCCAAAGTATTAAATCTTTCGTTTATTAGCAGACTTTGCCCAAACCTTTAGTTTGTGCCACCCACGGTCCCAAACCTTTCAAAAATATGTATCGGGAGTTCAAATGGATGGAAACACCGTTAATTGATCAAGAAAAGTAAATGTTGACCTATTTTGACTAAATTGGAAAGGATAAAATGGTAACTTAATAATTACCATATTAAATAAATTGAAAAAAAAATCAAAAAATCAAGAAAAAAATCAAAAAATTAAAAATCTAAGAAAAAAAATTAAAAAAGGTTGTTTTCTTCAATCACCCCACCCCACCCCCCATCTTTTTCCCAGCACCACCTCCTCCAATTCTCAATTCTTTATTCAAAAATGGAACCAAAAGCCGTCGTTTCAAGAACATAAGCACCCCATCTCCGCCTTCACCTCCAGCACCACCTCCTCCACCAGAGCCTCGATAGTACCACTCTGTCAACACCGACAAACCACCAAAACCCAACAGAAGATACTGGATAAAGGACTCCGAAAGCTCATGAATACGGATTTAAATTTTGGGTACCATTTCTGAATCTGACATCTATTTATTTCTTCTTCCTTCATTTTAAGAACAAATATTTGTCACTTCTCTGAGGCAAAAGAGAGACCTTCCTCAAGAAAACTAACCAGTTCCAAATGAAATAGTTAGCAAATGCTTAACTTTAAGAAGAGATAGCAATAGAAATAAACTGAGCCGAGCTGAGCAAAAAATGTTAGCAAATGCTTAACTTTAAGAAGAGATGGTAATATAGATCGAATAGAAATTTATAAATACTAAATTATTTCAGATAGATATAGCAATAGAAATAAACTGAGCCGAGCAAAAAAAAAATAAAGTCATAAAGCCAACTGCCAACCCCAAATTTATTAAGAACGAGACTTACTTGCTCGTAATTTTAAACCATAAAAATGGGGATTATAGCAGTTCGGTTTGTTTTTTGTGAACGGATGGCAGAGAGTCTCGGTGGTAGTGGGAGTCATGAGAGTGGCGGTGGGGTGGGGTGGGATGGGGTGGTTGAAGAAGACAACCTTTTTTTTAATTTTTTTCTTAGATTTTTTAAACATTTACTTTTCTTGGTCAATTAACGGTCAAATGGACGGTTTCCATCCATTTGAACTCCTGATGCATATTTTTGAAAGGTTTGGGACTGTGGGTCACACAAATGAAAGGTTTGGGCAAAGTCTACTAATAAACAAAAGGTTTGGTACCTCGGTTGCAATTTTCCCTTAGAATTATGCTTCATATTTGGTCATTTGGTTAAGAAGATGAATTTTCAATTGCATTAGTAAGATTTGAACGAAGGCGCGGAATCGTAACAATTAAAAAAGGCTCATTGATTTAATATGGTAATTATCAAGTTACCATTTTATCATTTTCAATTTAGTCAAAATAGGTCAACATTTACTTTTCTTGGTCAATTAACGGTCAAATGGACGGTTTCCATCCATTTGAACTCCTGATGCATATTTTTGAAAGGTTTGGGACTGTGGGTGACACAAATGAAAGGTTTGGGCAAAATCTGCTAATAAACGAAAGGTTTGATACCTCGACTGCAATTTTTCCTTAGAATTATGCTTCATATTTGGCCATTTGGTTAAGAAGATGAATTTTCAATTGCATTAGTAAGATTTGAACGAAGGCGTGGAATCGTAACAATCAAAAAAGGCTCATTGACGACTTTCAAGGTGGAGAGTACTATCGTAGTGAACGAGTTTGATATTGATGGAGCTTTGGGTTGGGTGGGGGGAGGGTTCAAAATAATTAAAGTGGCGCTTTATTCAAGAGGGATTAAGGGAGATTTTCGGGAAAGTGCCGCATCAACTAGACATGACAATAATCTAGTTGTTTTTACAAAGAAATTAAAAAAAATTCTCCTAATCTATAACCTTTTAGAATATAATCCTATACTCCCAACATCATGTCATTTCTTCGTTTTTCATATTTTTCATCAAATTGAGGACTGGAGGATCGATTCAACCTAATTGTAAGATTGTTTAGTTAGGTTTTATAAATCTTCAATAATATCCATTCAATAATGCCCACGTCTTCTCCTAATCCTACCGACAAATTTATAAATTAGTAGAATATAAAATACTTGCACATGAATGTTGGAACTACTAATCATTACTAATTAAAATATCCAAATTGTCATATATTATTAATGAAATATTGAAAATTAGAACTATTTCCAGTCTCTAATATATTATCATTAATCCCTCACAGGACCAGATTCAATAAACTTTGCAAATCTTTGAAAGAGTTGAACAATCTTCATTTGGTAACCAAGTACAAGTGGTCCTTCATGGTCTTTGATCTATCTTAGAATGTGATCTTATTTAGGTACAATTGATACATTAATTTATTTATCAATCTGAAGACTGACAAAAGATATGGAAGAAGAAGATTATGAACTTCTACATATTTGAGATTCCAGATGTATATTTGATTATAGCAAGTTAAAATATATTTATTTGTGACGGTTTGATATAGTAATATAGTTTCCACTTAATTAATAGTATATAATGTTATATATTTTCAAAATCAAGACCAGTTTGCCTTACCATGGTAAATATTAAACTTTAAATGAGTTAATAAACCAAGAACATTTTTTATATAACTACATTGCTAACTCAAAAGGGATCCTTTCTCTTAATGGTAATCAACAATTGAAACGAGACTATTAGCACCTATTTGATACAAATTTTAATCTAAGTCAAAAATAACAGTTAATTTTAATCATATATTTTATAGGAATCACAACTTTTCAACTATACATTTCATTAACTTTTATCAAAATCTACTAAAAATCTGATTTTAATCCCCCCCCCAAACAAGGGGTAAGAATTAGGTATAATGGTAAAAAATTGACTTTTTTTTAACAATTAAATGGAGGGAACCTTTTTACAGGGACCATTGGTACGGTACCACAAAATCAATTGGTTAGGCGGCCACACTGTCAAGAAATTTAGGTAATTGTGGTCAAGTTGTTTGAGATGAAACTTATAGCACTAAAATTTTCCTATTTTTGCATGTACTCTAACTAAGGTGAATGTGCAAGAAAGCAGTGTCGCAGGCGCATGGGGACTTGACTTGTTGGGAACTAATAATGATCACAAATTGCGGTACGTACACAAGTACTTAATACTTTATATTACATCATCATTCTTCATTAGAATCGTCATTTTGTATAATCATCGTGATCAAATGCGTAGATTTCATTTTGATCAACTATGTGATAGTAGTACTAATTACCACGGAATCTCAGTCCTTTTTTATGCAAACTACGTTTTTAATATTCATCATAAAAGGTCAATATCGTTAAGAATAGTAGTCCCAACTTTTATGTATTGTATAATTACTTCATTCCTTAACGTAACTTCGCAAGATAGTGGCTCATTTTTAGAATACTAATTTTAAAATACGTATGCTTATTTCAGTCTTAATCAGAGTGGATTAGTCATTTGAATTTAGGGTACTTTGATATCATATTAAGACTTTAAAATATAAATCTTGTAAAAGAACAGTCAGAATACGAGTAATCCAATGAATTGTCAAACTAAGCATAAAATAAGAAGCAGCTGTGCGGGCTACCATATTTTCCTCATGGGGAATATAGTTTTTCATCATTGCATTATTATCAAATGCAAATTTTTCAATGATTATCAACATTTTATCCAATAAATTGTTGTGTTTATTTTTGATTTGATTTGATTTGATTTTTATCTTTATCTGTGTTTAGAGTAGTCTTTTAAAAGGGAGACACCATGTGGAAAATTGTACCAATGACTGAACCCATAATATTAATGAATAGCCTAGGAACAAATCTACCTTCAACACTATTCCAACTTCTAGGCCATTGCCTGTACTTTAAGCCAGAAAAAAATAATGCCTAAGATTCCCACAAGGAAACAACACATTCCAATCTATCATATATGTGTATAATATCCTCAATGTTTCGATGGCATTCGTGCTTCTGTGCAGTTTCATATATAAGTCTCAAGAATATATTCCATTCCATCCTTGTCTTTTTGTATAATGTTATTTCAGTCTTCGTGAAAATGGAGGGGAGGTCTAAGTAATAAGAATAAAGGGAAGAATGTTTTCATTCAACTGGTAATTCTTTAAAATGGTTTAAATAGTAAAAAGATTCAAAAGTCATATGTTGTGGATTAAAATTGAAAATATCGCCTAGAGAATTCCTTCCGGTGAAATCTATCAGAGAAAAATCCAGTCTATTTAGGTTACACTCTGTACAAAAGTTGTAGAACGAACTAAAAATTGTCTCGAGGAAAGGCTAGGTGAGGTAAAACGTGGTTAGGATCTTTAAGAGTTCCAACTTGACCCTTAGAAGTCCATTGGCCATCTCTAGGCCCAAATGTCCAATATCAGTTGACTCCATTACTACAATTCAAATAAAACTCAATCACATTCCAGCAACTACAATAGATCACCATAATAATTGATTTTTACATTTCACAAAAATAAAAAGTAAGTGCTTGTTTAAGCAGAAATGCATGCAAGTGGCTTTTATCATAAGATGATTGCAGATTTGCCTTTGTTCGTGTTTGTCTGTCACATGGATTCCTTTCAGTGCCTACAACAATTTCACTGACTCAACCCAGCTGGTTGTTTTTTCTGGCTTTCCCCCAAATTTAACTCTTTTTTTCCAGGGGGCAAAGCCCTGTTTAATGCAGCTTTTTGTAAACATTATTTTACAACGTTAAACAACTCATTATGACCGGATGAAGACAAGTAACGTACTTCAAAACGCGCAAGTAATTGTTGTTATGTGTAGACTAATTCTACTCTTGGAGAGGAAAAAATGAGATAATAAAAGGAGCTATCTACTGAGAATATTATATATATACCAGGTCTTTCCAAGGCATTTACTATAGTTTTCAAAGAGATTGTATCTTCAGAACATATCCGAAATGAAAACTTTTGACCTTTTCAAATGGGACTTATGTCATTACTTTTAAAATGATGTATGTATTAATTAACTCCGCTTGAATGTCAAGTAGTGGTATTTAATAACATAACTCCGAACAATTCATAAGCGTTGTTTATTTGTGCAACAATAATAATGATGAATATGAAATCGACGAAGAAATAGGAACATAAATTTATATGATTCGATGATGTGTAAACATTCACCAGGGCGAAGCAGCTATGATCTTAATTATGTATGAATAATAGGTTTAAATTATCTTTATTTACTAACCCTAGCTCTATCCTAAACAAAAATTTAGAACCCGTACAAGATTAAAGGGAAAAAATTCAAAAATATTCATGTATTGTACCGCAGGGGCGGCCATCAACCCATTAAGCATCCTTGACAAGCAAATAGTAAATTAAAGCCCAAAAGACCGACTCGACCTATTTATTTCAATAAACATATGTTCCGCTCTATATGAGCCATTTATTACAACAAAATTTATACAAGTCAATAGAAGAATGATTCCTCCTCTCTCATTCACACACACACACACATTTTAAGCCACATACCAGACACAGCCTCACGTGTGAGTTTCTGTAGATCTGTGTGATTGGTGCAACTTGGTTTTGTTTTGTATTTTTTGATTCTTGAGTGAACCCTTTAAATGGAGAGCAAACACGGCTCTTTCACCTGTACCACCCCTTTAAGTGTATTTTTGTAGTGCAAACAAGAAAAAAGTGCCAAGATTCAATAACTCATAGAGAGAAGCTGAAATGACTCTAGAGGCTGTCGTTTTCCAGCAAGACCCTTTTAGCTATGCTAATTGGAAAGATTATAGCAATAGAGGGGATTATGGCTTTGACCTTGGGATTCAAGAAGATAAGCCGAATGCTGAAAAAATATCAAATGGATATTGGGATTCTCCACCTTCTTCTATTGCTCAAAGTGTGAAAGATTGCGAGGCCCACAACAGTTCTTCACCCGAAATTTGTGCCGGGGAAGGGATATTTTCCGGCGGAGGATACTCTCCAATGGTGGCTCCGGCAGTGGCCACCAGCCGGCGCAAGAGGAGAAGGACCAAGAGCTGCAAGAACCAGGAAGAAATGGAGAACCAAAGGATGACGCATATTGCTGTCGAAAGAAACCGCCGGAGACAGATGAATGACTACCTTGCCATGCTCCGCTCCTTGATGCCACCTTCCTATGCTCAAAGGGTAGGTTTCCATTTTTACTGATGTTTTTATGGAAATATTAGTACTCTTATTGATTTTTTTTCTCTTGATATAAATGTTCATTAGGGAGATCAAGCATCAATTGTCGGGGGAGCTATTAATTTTGTGAAGGAGCTTGAACAACTTCTCCAATCTTTGGAAGCCAATAATGTGGCCAAGAAGCAACACTACACTAGTACTCACTCCCATTTATTCTCCAATTTCTTCACCTTTCCTCAATACTCAACATGTCCAACTCGCCATGGAAATTCAACGGCTGGCAGCAGCGTCAACGATATGGTAGAGAGGCGGTCGACGGTGGCGGACATCGAGGTGACAATGGTGGAGAGTCATGCTAACATCAAAATATTATCAAAGAAAATGCCAAAACAGCTTTTGAAGATAGTCACTGGATTTCAGTCTATGTCTCTAACAGTTCTACACCTTAACATCACCACCGTCGATCAATTGGTACTCTATTCCATCAGCGTTAAGGTACGTATACGTGTTAATACAAATGCTGATTTTAGTTTATCTTCTCTTAATCTCTTCTATTTTCTTCTCTATTATCGCATATAGTAATAAATAAAGCATAATGATCTCAACACGATTATAGTTCATTTTAGGATTTCTATTTTATCAAAAAATTATTTCCTTCAAAAGATTAAAAATTCAAGTAATTCTGGAATAAATCATATATGAAAGATAGCAAAGGCGTGTAGTACGCTTAAGAGGTAATTTAATCGTAAGCAGATCAGCAAATGACATTAAAATTTATCTTATTGAAGGTATAATTTATATAAATAATCATAATACTTCTCAAGAAAGGAATAATAATTTTTTGAAGAATATTTGGTTAAAAATGAATGAAAACTTTTTAGATCATTCCTTTTTAGAAGAGAGAGAAAAATAAATTTTAATTTAATGGGCCAAACAGGGTTCAAAACATAACGAAATTTCATCAATACCCCTTTATAAATCTATGCATATGTGTAAGATATATGAAAAAAATAATATGATAAGCACATGAGAAGGGATTTACACAAACTATTCCATCTTTAATAGCTTAGTAATAAACCTGTTTGTGCCCTTTTAATTTCAAAAAGTATATTATGGAATGATAATTGATGTTGAAATGTGTGGTTAAAAAATAAGGAATTTTTTTTGATTTATGTGTAATATTATTTTAATGAAAATGTATGGTTAAAAATGACTACTGTAAAAAAAAAATAATGTGACAGAATAATTGACAAATAAAGGCTAGATACGCATGTGAGAAGGCGTTTTGAAGACAATAATTAAAATACAGTGACTATTTTCTCTTTAATAGCTTAAATTATTCGATAAGGCGGTTCAAATACTATTGAGCGAAGGATTTTTCTAAGTGTATATAATAAATGTATATTAAGGATGACATAATGTGATGTGGAGCGAAAAGATTTGTTAAAAAAGTGTAACATGGCAAATGATAGAGTGACATGTGGCATTATGGACATCCCTATGTATATGCTTATGTACCTGTAGCACCACTCTTGTACCAATGGAATTATTTATTCATTATCTCAGGTTGAGGATGATTGCCAGCTAAGTACAGTGAATGAGATTGCGAGTGCTGTGCATGATATGGTAGGAATGATCCAAGAAGAAGCTATGTCTAGCTGAGACAACCCAGAAAAAGGGGTTTGGAATTTCTCGTGTTGTCAAGATTACTAGACAATTTATTATTATCAAATCATTACCTATTTTCTGTTGTAATTGAAATTTTAGGTATTAGAATCCTCTCTTTTTAGTTTTTATATTCTTCTAGAAATAATATTATATGTCTCTTATATTTAGCCTATGTGAAAACATATTTGCCTAATCTAATATGCTTTTACCAAACCACATTCTGGGTTTTTCTGTATAATCAATGCAGTGACAATTGGAAAAGCCTAGTGCTCTATCAATTCGAAGATTAGGGCCAAATGATGAGGACAAGTTTGATAAAGACTTGCTATACAAAATAAAAAAACATGGTTAACGTGATTATTTCCCTTCATATCATTTCTCCACTAGCCTTACCAAATTATTATTAATAATAATAATAATAATAATAATAATAATAATAATAATAATAATAATAATAAAATTATATAGAGAGTTGCGGTTGTGATTTGTGCAACAATAGTAATGAATAATATGTAATCAACAAAAAAAGAAAGCAAATGGAAATTTAATCCAGTAAACATGTGTTCTACTCTATATGAACTACATATTACGATAGTTGTTAATGGAGCACACTGATTAATTTATTAAACTAAATATAATTAATGACATTCACATTGAAATCCGAGTCTCAATCTAATTTATCTTTATTTACTCTATACTATATACAGTAAAGTTTGATAATAATTTTCTTGAACATGTAAATTTTGATATTCAGCACTTATATTTTAAATTTTCGTCTATTGTATGCCACAAAACATGCATGTGAAAAGGAATTATCACTCAAGTAGATTGTGTTTAATATTCCTTTCTTGCCTGTTATGAAGTTTAATGGATTTAATTAGATTGTGTTTAGTAGTATGAAGTTGGATGTTAAGTGTTAACATAGAGTATTATTATTAAAGCTACAATATAATTTAAATGGGATTTTAAATGTATCCACTATCGTATCCCCAAATACTAACCAATATTATGTTTGATTTTCTCATAAAAAGAAATTATCACTAAATAAATATTTTTATTAAAAATTAATAATAACTTTTAACTATTTTTACAAGATAACAAGTCTCTAGTGTTTGTCATAATTTAACATTTCTTTAAAATTAATAATAACCTTTTAGAGGAAAAATACACCATAAAGTAACTACTTTTTCTCTGATTTAATAAGTCGTTTGAACAAAACAACAATTAGGGTTGCTGATAAATTTCTAATTTATTAATAATCGTCAAACTTTTACAAACTTTAGCTTAAAAATTATGCTTCTCTTTAGCTGATAATAGCTTTGTAATATATTTTCAGCATAGCTGACATATAGTACTTGACAAAGCAATTACTAAATTCTTTCTTTCTAATCTTTCTAATTTTTTAATAGGAATGACAAAAGGGCCAAGTAATTCGTCGGCTCGACTAGTCAAAGCTCGGCCCATGAACGGTTTGAGTTCGTTTCAAGACGAACCCGAGTGAGGGGTTCACTCGTCGAGCTTGCTAATGGCTCGTGCGCACCTAAAGTTCACGAGCCCAGGAGCTCGGCTTGTGGGCTTGTAAAAAATGTGAACAAAAAGTCCAAAAAATTTAAACATTTAAAAATAATAATAATAAATTTTGAGCTCGTGGGCCGAGGGTAGATGGACCGAGCCGGCTCAGCTCGCCCATTGCCACTACTATTTTAATATGTCCAATGTAACATATGTATCCTAAGATAAAACTAATAACAATAGTTCAGACAGACATTAGGTCATTTATTTTTCATTATGAATTATGTACTTAACTATTCTAATTTGATTTAACTATTCTAATTTGATTCATGTTATTGTTATCAAATGTATATTATTTAATTTATACTTTAATATCCTATAATTCATGTAACTATAATTTTTTGCTCCAGTTTGAGCTATCAGTGAGGGGCACAGGCCTACACCACCAACTCTTGTTAGACATATGAACATGTTGGACCATTACACCACTTTTCCCATGTTTTTGTCTCCTTTGTATTATAATTATACTGACATGAAGTCTTGTGTGTTTGGTACTTGGTCTGCAATAGGCCTACTAACAGGTCAAATTGATCGCCAATGAACAAAGAATCACGACTTGAGCAGAAATAGTCTTCGCCAACATAGTGGAATTTGTCCTGTACTTGAAGCCGAGTACTCAACAAACAGTTTTGAGTACTCATGAGCAAATAGTATAAGAGGCACACTTGAGTTTCGCGACAGTATCAGTAGGGCGATCACACCGTCTACGTGGTGCTATTGCTCAATGACGAGGCGTCACCTCGGAGGGTGGCCCACACACCTCAGGGGTATGTGGTGGTCCACTTCTCAAGGTGTCCTTCCATTATAACATCGTCCTACTGAAGACTTTATCGTATCATGGACATTCCCCACATTTACAGTTTTGAGGTTTCTTTCCCAACATTTGTAATTTGTTAACACTCTATGATCAATATTTTTGTAAGCATCAGACTTCCCCAACATTTGACTTAATTGCAAACCACGTTATTTAATCCATTATTATCATTAAATATGCATAAGATGACGAACTTATCGTCCTCTTTAAAGAAGAAGAAGAAAGCACCAAAATAAAAAAAAAATAAAGGGAAAACCACAGTAGAAGTCCCAAATCTTTTCAAATATTACAAATATATCACAACTGAAAAAAGAAAAACTAAGGATGGAAATAATTTAGCTAAAAAAAAAGTTGTTTTTTACTACTTCCTAATCCACCCCACTATCTCCAACCTAACCACCACGGGCCAATCGTCACAACTTGTCACGGTTACCAGTACTACCACTGCTACCACTATTGGTTCCAACGATTTTGTAATTCGTACTCACTATCATAACAACCTCTTTCGTTGACAGGAACAAATGTTTCAGAAAATTATAACGTGGCAAAATCATATTTCCAAGACTTTTCCCTATGAGGGATGGGTTACGCAGAGCATTGGGAGCACCTATAGATTACAAGAAAATTAGTTTGGGCAAAAGGACATTATGTGGATTGTTCACAAACACAGTAGGATGTGCCTAGCAATATGCAATGTATGGGTTTTGTCAAATCCATAATTATCGACTACTAATAGCCTTTTTACCATAAATTTTTCCAACGCTTGTTTTGGAGGGCAACCTAATATGGAAATCTTTAGAAATACCAATGAGAAATTTTACCTGACCTAAACAATGTATTGTATGTATAAGCATACGCATAGGAATCTGAATATGAACTATTCCGATGACTGTGTATTAACTTGGTGTGGGGTACTAGAGTTAGTGGTGATGAGTTGTGTGGTGGCGTGGGGGGGTGTAGGGATGACAAAAAATCATCCGTCAAGCCTGATACCTCGAACGAGGCAGGGATTATCGGCTTAATTGGGTGTTCGAGGCGGGAGATTCCGCCCCATGGCGGCTACGGGTAAGGTATGAGTAACACTCGCCCCGCTCGTTATTATTATTATTTTTAAGAATTTAATACTTTAAATGAAAAATTTCACGAAATTTCATTCTAATAGAAAATGACAGGTAAGATTATCTATGGAATATGATCAACAATAAAAATCATTGTTTACCAAATATATTCGAATAATTTATTTTTAAAAATAAATTAACTAATTGACTATATTATTGTCTCACTTTAATGAATGATGCAATAAAATGAATTATCAAAAACGTAAAAAATGGTACATAAAAGGATAGAGGTCCTGTCCTATCCCACTTCAAAACGAATAACAAGATGGGTAAAAGGTAGGAAAATGCCCAACGGCGCGGGAGGTGGGGGAACTCGCCTGCGCTGAACCCATCCCATTGCCATCCCTAGGGCAGTGGGGATTTGGATGGAGATTGTGGCTGGATTGGTTCGGGTTGGTGAAGAAACACCCTTTTTTAATCTAAATTATTTTATTCTTCACTTTCGTGAATAATTATATATAATTATTGTAGTTGTCTATTTCCAATCTTTGAAAAATTTGGGACTTCTACTACAACTTTTATTTATATTTTTATTTAGTTGCTTTTTATTTATTTAAATAGAATGAAAAATTCACCGTTATGCGGATTTAGCAGCAAAAATGGTTGGAATAAATTTACAATTAAAGTCAAAGGTTGGAAGTTTGACATTAAGAAAAGGTTGACGGTAAATTAGTGATAAATTGTAAAGACTGGGGCTGTAAAGTCCAAATTTTCCGTAAAATTCAATCATATAAATATACTTGTGTTGTTTATAAGTAATATTATTTTTATGAATACATTTTTTTAGATGAATTATATACAGTATCTAATTTAACAAAATAGTTATTTATAAGTACGATTAAATATCTTTTGACAAAAATGAATATTATAATGTTATTTTGAAATATTGTACTAATTAATAATATTTTGATGTACGGACATATACTAGCTTTAGGCTATAGCTGAATTTTAATTGAATCCTAAAAGGTGAATGTTAGATATTGAATATCTTGTTTTAGTTTATGAATTTATAAATATGAGTCTTTATTTGATAAGTTTAGATTTTTTAATATTTATATGACGCGTACATAATATATGATTAACTAAAATACTAAATAATTTATTATCAAATTCTTCGAGATATATATATATATATATATATATATATATATATATATATATATGGTTTAAATTTCCACTAGTACATCTATTCAAAATTGTGTATGCACAAAATTTTTAAGTATTTATTAATGAATAACGTTATTCATAAGAAAGACTATCGATGGTCACTTTACGCGACACACATGTAACAATTTTTTATTTAATGCATGGGGCAATAAAAAATTACTATATTAATATATCAAATAACAAACTGTTTATGTCATGTAAAGCGATTACCGGTCTTCTTCACTGTGAATAGCATTAATTTTTTATTTATTTTTTAAACCTGTTTGACTCCCTTTAAAATAAAATAATTTATTTTTCATAATAATTTTCAATCACACATTCACACAATAAAATATTTTGCATGTAAACAAAAAATTTTTTCTCGATTTTTAATCACACATTTTCCAAAAAATTATTATTCAAAACATCATTTTTTTCCCTAATAATAGCCTTCAAACAAAGGATAAATTGTAACTAAGTGTAGAAAATTTCATTCTTTTCTCAAAATGACTTTTTAGGCATATCAACCGCATTTTAAATTATATATGGCTAAAAAGGTGGTGATGGGTATATGGGATACTTAAAAAACTAGACATAAGGGAGGTTAGTAAAATTTCTAAATGTGAGAGGGTGTCCATGATATAGTCATAAAGCTCATAAAACGTCTCTAATGTTGTCTCCAAACTTTAACTGGGGTCAACCTTGAGATTTTGCCGTCCTTAGGTCAACTTCAATTATGAGACCCTATAAATATTTTAAAAAAATATAAAATAACAAATCAAAAAATTTAAATAAAAATATTCAAAGTTAAAAAAATTAATAATGTAAAACTTTTAAATAATCTAATATTACAAGTCCAAATCATTTAAATCTATTCATTTTTCTTTAATTAGCCAAGTAGACGTGTACTTATAGTTAATTAGTTGCGCCAAAGAAGAAAAAAGATCGAGTTGCCACCTACTACAATTTACAAATAAAAAAAATGAAGAAAAATTTCCAAATAGCATTATTCATTTGAGAACGAGGGAATGAGAATGGCTAAATAAACAGAAAAGATTAAAGATCAAGTAACAAACAATAGAAATGACAAGGGCAAAAAAAGAGAGAGAGAAAAATGAGAGAAAACGAAAGAAAAGAAAAAAATAAAATGAGAAGTTAAAAACTTTTTTAAGCTGAGAATATAATTTTTTTTTTTTTAATTTTTTCTAAATCTTTTGGGGCCCTCTCACCAAGACAGAGCCTAAAAAGAACTAGCTTATTGCACAACCCGATGTAGTTTTAATATCTTCGATCGTTGTAAAGAGAATGGAGACATTCAAATGATAATTTCCCAATTGATATATGCATTCTAAAATAAATTCAAAAATAATGTTGAAGTAGGGATATCAACGAATCGAATCGACTCCTTAACTGAAACTCAAAGTTTGGGTTAGGTTCGAGTAAAAATGGTACGGACATTTTTTTTTCCCAACAGAGCCGAGCTTTTGCTCAGCCAAAAAAAAAGACTTGACGCGAGTTGAGGTGGCTCGCCTTTTTTTAAATTCGTGACAAATCTAATATCCTCTTTAAAGAATTTAAAATTTTTATAATTTATACAAATTACTGATTAAATAAAAGTCACAATCCTCCTCATTTTTTGGGGGTTAGAACTGTGTATAATCAACGTAGACGGAGTTAAAAGTGTACACGACTAAAATATTTCGTGTACAATTTTTCTTGAAACAAATAATTTAAAAATTATGTATTTTTTACGGGCTACTGCTTACGTGTATATAGGCTGTCTTAACCAGGTAGCAGCTATCTTTGCATTGATTTTTTTTTTTTTTTTTAAATTCTATTTTCATTATGGGCCGAGAATGGCCAATGACACTGTGTAGCTCGAGCTTGAGCTGGCACCCAAAATGGGGCTTGATCCAAGCCTTGGCCCAGTTCTTTCGAGCCACAAATCGAGCCGGCTCGACCTTTCCTTGAGCCAAGCAATGGACCATCCGAGCCCGCACGCCAAATTTTCTCTGCTATGTTGGAGGCACATTCTATTCTACCCATGTGACGAGGAGTGCTGACTTGAAGGGACGGAGCTAGAAAGGGCGAAAAAAAAAATTTAATAGGTCGATACATAGAAAAGAAATAAAATTCTAAAGAAAAAAATTACATTAAAACTTAAATGGGTTTGGACTTAAATGGGTTTGGAGGCAGTGCTAGGCTCTCCACTCCCTTTGCCCTTGACTTGTGTAAGGTAACAAAGCCATTAACCTTGAGCTCGAAAAGAGAACATAAGATCAATTTCATCGGTTCAAATCCTAGTGAAGTTGTGGTCACAACTTTGTGCCTCAATTGTTCACCTCACATTTTCGAGTTCATTCCAAAAGCCTCGTATCAAAGTACATTCAATTCATGATGGTGAAGACACAGCTCACCCTCATAAGATAAAAATTTGTGTATTCTCTAATAAGATTAGACCAACTTGTAGTCTCGAGAGTCCACTTACATATAGAGATCTACTAAAAGTCTTAAACTATGAGTCCAAATAGTTACATTTCACAAAAAGAACATTAACTAATTTAGCTACTAGATAATATTAGGCGTGATCGTGGTCGTAGTCCGGTTCCAAAATGAATCATACCGAACCAAGTATCAATAGGTATTTTGAAAATGAAACCATTAGTTCCATCACTGAGCATGAAGCTCAACTCGAATTAATCATTCACTTCGGGTTTAGTTCAATTCGATTCATTCAATTAAATTCTCTAATCAATGCAAATGGAGTATCTAACTATAAAAGTTCTAAATAATAATCAATTAGAACCGAGCATCGTTACAGAACTGGTCGGTACTTGATTTTAATATTGAAAATCGATTAAAACATGACTAAACCGAGTTGATTCCAGGTCGATTCTGGCTAGATAGTATTGATAAATTTTTGTTCACCCCTAAATAATGTCAGACTGCTTTCTATTAATTGTCCATGTTCTATGACCTAATATTCTAGAGGTTTGATAATATCTATTGATCAAAATTTAGATCAACAACCTTTTTATGCCTTAACTTAACACTTTCAATTCCCAATAAAATAAAGAACAGAAAAGATTGATATCCTTCAAAATTTCATAGCAAGCACATATCTTGCCTCAAACTACGAAAAATGCATAGGAAGTTGAAATCATTTTATGATGTGTAGCAAATTCTTTTGTGTAGCGTGAAGAGGTAGCAATTATATATGAAGAAAAGAAATCAAAAAAGAAAGTTTGCAGCAAATTGTGTAAAAAGCTGATAGCAGTTACTGAAAGATTCGAAAGAAGATAGAGTGCCATGCATATGACTTGCAATTTTAGAAGTTCAGATAACAGTAAGCCATTTCTGTCAAAAGCTTTTCATGAATTTGAGGCAAAAGTACAGACGCACACATCTTTTCATAAACTTTCAGATGAATTATTGACCATTGAATTATTCTGAAACACGTTTATGCCTTTAGAAACTTGTGATTCTTATATGTGGAAATTTACAAAGCACATTGTGGCCATGTAAAATGCATTATTTTTTAAGATTAGAATTTATATACTACTGTACAAGTAACATATATTATGTTAAACCGTTGTACAAGTACGTCTTGAAGGACCAAAGCTGATGTACCACTCTTTTCGACTCGAGGTTCCAACTCAAAAGATTAATCTAAAAGTAGTCTGATTTCTTTATAAACGCTGGGCGGTCCAAATATTAATATCTAGTCAATATTGGCCTATTATTTGTGCATCGTCTAACACTTGATCGCACTTGTTCTTGCGTGGGGATGTCAAAAAATTTTATTCACAATCCATTTTATACACGAACTGTATCATTTTCCATCTTTCTTTGAATCTATGATTGTCTGTCTTTAGAATTTTTTTCACTCAAATCGAGGCCTTTTTATATGACTTTTGTTGACTAGCTAGATTCAACACTAAGTTACATGAAGAATCAATTGTCCTCCAAAAGATGCAAGTAATGACAAGGAGAAAAGACCAAGCAAAGTACAACCCTGTAAAGCTTAAATTGAGGAGATTTGTTGTCAAAAGCAAGTACATGTAACTTAAGGCGATAGAAAAAGTGTGGTTTCTTTAAGCAGTTTTAGAAGAATCTAATTTGGATTTTGGAAGATGATATAAATACAATTGAATAAAGTTGTGTTCTGGGATTTAATTGGTCTATTCAAGAAGCTGAAAAATGTAAAATAGTTTTATAAAAACTAGCAACGAAAATGAAACAAAACTAGAGTATTGAGTAGGGTAGAAAAGTATTTTTAACATGTTTTTGTATCCTTTACCTTTTCGAACTACGATTTGTAACTCTCGAATTCTACAAGTAGCATTTTGAAATTTTTTTTTTTTAATTAGACTACTATATATATCTAGAAGTGTAAATTAAAAGTGGATTCCTAACCATTTGACTTTCTAGAATGGATTAATCTACTTTACCAGAGGAAAATAACAGAAATGTTGACAAATGTGTATGTGGCAATAGATAATTGGATGAAAAAATTGACTATATTTTAAACTGTTCAATAATAATATATCATGTGACATTATATCAACCTCTATGTCAAGACTTCTAACACTATAACATGATTGTTCAGGAATTTAAGCCCCCATGGGTTGTTTTACTAACTATTCATTGACTAGTCGTATTGAGTTGAACAATCTCACTTGAGTTATCTTGCATCTCTAACTATAGTCATAGAAGATGATGCTATTAATATCAATTTCCTAAACTATCATACACACAAATGCGTAAAAGTACATTATGGATCCTACTATTGTCATTAAAACATTATCTAAGATGCAAATTAGATCATATTTGAGATTAATAATGAGTTGATTTAGGCACACTTAAATTCTTATATGCATTGGAAGTAAGATGTTAAAGCAATTACACAAATCTCCTACTTTTCATTACCAGTTCTTAGATTTTCCTTTATCCCTTTATCAATTTCATAGCTAGTCATCACTTTTTGCACCCAAGCTGGAGTGACATGGATAGTAGCAGTACATTCAAGTTCCAATTCTATACTAAAACCTTGTTTGGTTTAACTAAAAAACTAAATTAAAATCTAAGTCGAAGTCAACAATTAATTTTAACATACATTTTATGGGATCCACAAATTTTCAACCATATATTGTATCAACTTATATATGGTCAAGTATTCTACTCGTTTATGTCCAAATGATATTTACTTTACTTAGCATAAGTTGGTGTTCTCAATATTCCCACCACAACCTATATGATCACAATGGTTCTCCATGTCCATGTTATATACTAATATGTCCTAAAAAAGTGCTAAGACATCTTCAATTGCTTCTTGAAATCACATTCATTAGGTTTTGGAAGGTAGCTGGTGCTTGTTAGTCGAAAAGGTATAAGGTAAACTATATATTCTAATAAAGTCCTAACAATATGTAATTTTTCTATTATGTATGAAATTTATGTCACTAAATAAAGCCATAATTTTGCTTAAAATGAATTTGAAAAAAAAAAAGAAATTAAAAATAAGGGTCAAACAAGAATAAAATGTGAAATCGATAAGGACAAGGTCATAAAAATTTTTGGCCCTCTTTTTCTTTCTGGGGCCACTTTACTTTAAACTTAAATAATGCATATATGAGAAGATTAATGAATGTCGCGTCTAAAAGATCACTTTGACTCGGTAGGTATGGGAATAGAGTGGAAAAAAGGGCATTAGAAAAGTGGAATTATGAATGGACAAGAGGCAATGAGGACCCATTCATTATTGATTCCTCTGCGCCCTATTGGGCATTGAAGGGTCAACCGTCAATGATATATTTCCCAACTGGATAGATGAATTAGACTGGCATTGTGATTGGGACGGAAATGGGATTAATTAATTGGAGAGCTTGAAAATTTTTTAGACACACCACATTTTTGTTTAAACACGCTCCCGTTTGGTAGCAATTTTTCATCCTAAAAAATTAATTTTTTATTTCATCGGTTATTTTTTATTTATTCATTCACTGGTGAGGCCCACTTTTTCTCTCTAACGATAAAAAAATCAATTCTCATAATCATTACTGAACAGGTCTTTTAATTATATCGAAGAGCATTAATCTTTAATCATTACAACACATACTTAACTTTTTTCATCATATTCATATTTTTAATATTTCATTAATAAAAAAATATTGTCTTTAATTATGATTTTCGTCCAAAAATATTGTTAACATGCTTAAAAATGAGGGTCAAATATTTAGTTGTATTTTTACAATATTATTTGTTTTGTTTATTAAAATAATATAAAGGACAAAAAAATCTTTTTACTCTCTCTTAAAGAAAATTTTGGAAAGAAACCATAATTAGAAATAATTTATGTTAATTTGAGAATAAGAATGTGATGAAAAAGTTTGAGACATAAATTAGATAATATGTAAAGATTATGAACTTTTCATACAATTAAAATATAATATAGTTATTGAAAAATTGTGGTGTTAATATATTTAGCTATTTTCTTTTATAAAAGATTTTGATCATGCATGAAAAACGAAAAAGACGAAAACAGGGTGACGGTGAGCCTTATCCTTAAATTTGCATATTTAGTACCAAAGACGGATATAGGGGGGCTGGGGTGGGCTGTAGCCCCCCCAAGGTCCAAGAATTTTTTTTTTAAGGTATTTTTTTTTTTTGGGTAAAAAATCAGTTTTTTGTGTGTAAAATTTTTTTTCCACGTAGTAGCCCGATTTAAGATTTTGTAGCCCGATTGTGAATCCAATCCTGGATCCGTCCCTGTTTAGTACAACGTATTAACTTAAAATAATCATTAGATTATAAGTCTATCATTTAACAATTTTTCATTTCAAAATATACACAGTATAGTTGGTTGCGAATTCTTCGAAATGACATCAAGAATCTACCACCACGATGGAGAAATATATCCTGAAAATAGGCATTTTAATCAATCAATTGTACATAGTCCATACTGATAGATATGAATGACTAATTTAAGCGTATCTTATCTGAAAAATTTGCGTCTCTGCTGTATTTGAATCTTTCCCCCGGCACTGCAAGGATTATAGCTACTTTTATTATCTCATATTTGAAATAATGAACTTGCAAATTGTGTATCTGATATTGTACAGAGTCTGGACAGCTTTATTGCAATATTAACATAGTATTATCCATCTTCACCCACCAAAATGGATCATCTAATCAAACAATTCTTTCAAGCAGCAATATTTGTGAATCATTTTACTCTTGGCTCTTTGATATTCATGGTACCTCCATCTCATAAAGATAGATTTATCTCTAGTTTCACATATATTAAGAAAAAAAATATATATATATATATATTTTACATTTTTCCTAATATATCCTTACATTAAATAATGTTTTAAATATGATTAGTTTAATAGTTTATACTCCCTCCGTCTCAATTATATAAATTGAGTTTCCTTTGTCTTTTATCCCAAATATATAGGCATGTTTCCTAATTTAGAATATTTTGTTTTGTTCATTTATCAGTATATCCTTATTCAATTTTCTCTACTTATGCCAACTTCTTGATATCATTCAAATACACACATTTCCTACTTATTTGAAATATGGAACAAATCTAATTTCTTCTTCGTTAAACTAAATCATTCAAACTCTTTATTAATTTCAATAATAATTTATTACTAAATACTGAAAATTAAATAGGGGTAAACTAGGAAAGATCTTGTCAAAAATTAATTTTCCAATGACATTAATTCATGTGAAAAACGAAATAAGTCTATATAATTGGACGGAAAAATATTTGTCAATAACAATGTATATTAAAAAGGATCATATTAGAATACAGAAAAATATCTGTACTTCCAATAAAAAATGTAATATATTATTTGGGACAGATGAAAAAAGGTAACAAAATCTATCTTTATGGGATTGAGAGAGTATTACATAAGAAGATAAAAGGAACAGTAATCTTCACAAACCCATTGAAGGTGGAGCTCGAAGGCTACGAATCGACCTTCCCTACAAGGGATCGATCGTCCTCACATCCGAGATTGATCGGTCTACTACAACTCCAATAATTGGTCGATCACAAGTTCAAAGGCGGATGGTTATTGACATGATCCGAATCACTCAATAACTGAACAGTGGTTGCATTTTCCACTCACTAAAAGCCGCCGATCACTTGGAAAAACTACCAAGCACACATGGGAATTTATTGCCTATTAGCATCCCAAAATGAGGTCATGTATTTTCGTAATGCCTTCTTTTCTATATTTCATACACAACCTTTCCAGTTCCTTGCATATATACTTCTCTCTCTCCAAATACTTAATTTCAAGCAGGAGGTCAAATGAGGGAGAGAGCCTCGGCCTCTTTTTACAGGTGAGTAGGCGACCGAAGTGACTGACAACATCTGGTTTCGCTAAGGAAGACGAAGAGTCGTGACTGCACAACTTTATATATGATATATTAGACAAGTTCCTTCTCCAAAATCTCATCTAAATTCCCCAGATTTCAATTTTTTCGAAAACAAAAAACTTGAAAATTGCCAAAGACCAGATAGCACCGCCGTCCGGCAGCTAGTTTGCAAACATTACAGCATTGAAACAATCAGTCTGATAAGCACTAACACAAGAAAAACAAAATGAATTACGATTTTTTCAGGCAAGGAGGAAATAAGCTGACACAACATCCAGAATTTGGGACATCAGTATGTTACATACTGCCTTAAAAGAAAGCCATATCTCGAATAATTTCGCACCAAAGCAACAACTATACACATACATTTTCAATTGTGCAAGATTACATTTCAAGAAAAGCCTGATTGTCAAAATGTTTGGGGACATGGAATAAAAGTTCGGGTATGGGAAATAGACAAGATCTTATCTGTTTTCCCTTTCTTTGTTTTTTTGTTAAAACCTCGAATTTCATATTCCATGCCACCAACCATAACCTCAAAGACGAACCAGCTCACTCAACAAGCTTCAAAATCATTTGCCTCTGTCATGCTACGAGTATATCTTATTAGTCGGAATTAATATTTGATGTTGAGCTTGAAGCTATGCTCGAGTAGGGACAGAATCCTGGCTCGCACTGTACTTTCTTAGGGAGCGCTTCCCAGCAAATGAAGACTTCTTCATTGGAATAGGCCCTTTCCGCAGAGAATGCCGCAATGAAGCACTCTTTATCAGCCTGTATATGCTTGAATTTCTACTCCCTCTATTTGCATTCCTATCTGAATTTTGCAAAATTGCCAGTCTAGTATCTGAACACCCTTCATCTTTCTTCGCCTGAATGTCAACCACCGCATTATAAAGCATTGAAGCAGAAGAAAAATCCATTGATATTGATCTCCTAACGGGTTGCAATTCCTCATCCAACTTCACCCTATTATCAACCAAATCACTTAGTACTCGTAGCTTACCGTTCCTCAGACTGGGACGAACTGAGTTTTTATGCAATAGGTCAGCCAGTTTTCTGTCTTCAATTTGTGTTGGTGATTCATTTTCAATCCCAACCCTCATTTCTCTAGTTTCATCTGTTTCCACTACGCGTTGATCCAATTCACTATCTATCTGAGCCTCTTCCCTCGAACCTAAATCATTTGAATTTGTCAACATTGAGTTCACTGGAGATGGATTCGCATTGCTGACTACTGGAGCGCGGCAAACAGGACAATTTTGATGTGATCTTAACCAAGTATCTATACAAGG
>NW_019265248.1:96139-237117 GCF_002742605.1 Olea europaea var. sylvestris
ATTTATTGAGTTGTGACCGAAAAATTAATCTGTGACCTATAAAATTTTTTATTTGTGATCGAAAAATAATATGTGACCTATAAAATTTGTGTTTGTGACTTATAATTTATTGAGTTGTGACCGAAAAATTAATTTGTGACCTATAAAATTTTTGATTCGTGATCGAAAAATAATTTGTGACCTATAAAATTTTTAATTTGTGACCGAAAAATAAGTTGTGACCAATAATATGATAAGTCGTGACTAAAAATTAATCCGTGACTAATTATTTTTGGATTTGTGACCAATAAACAAACTGCGACTCACAAAATTTTTGAATTGTGATCGTAAAAAAATTTGTGACATAAAATTTTTGATTTGTGACCAAAAAATAATAAGTAACTAATTATATTGTTAATTTGTGACCAAATTGTATAGATCCGTGACCTAAATATATTTATTTAATAAAATAATTAATTAAATAATTAAATTATAAATAATTTTTAATAAAAATCTGATTTTAGAAATTTGAAACTTGTTTTCTTATTTTTGAAATGTACCATAATTAATTTCTTAGTTATGAAATTTTCCCTATGAACTATTATATAAAGGTGTAGTGGGCTGAAATCTTGTAACATCCACAATTAATGGAATTGTTCCAATTGGGCCTTTTAAGTTCTTTTGTACACCATTCAATAAATTGACATCCGAGATATCAATTTGAGAGGGATGTCAATGAGATCAACAAAAATCATAAAGATTAACGGAGATTCTGACTTAACAAAATTATATATATAATTATATTTATCATATTTAGATTAATTACATCTTCCATACTTAAATTGATACCATAATTGCATAAAGTAATACTCTTTCTATATGATACAAGGAATCCCTCAAGGGAAGATCATTCAGCCAAAAGATGATAAAAAAAAAAAAAAAACCATCTCATTTTCTATCCTGACTAGACGTGCATTTTTTTAATTTTTTAAATTTTTTTTAGATTTTGGCAATTTGTCTTAGTTTTGTGATAGATGCAGTTGCTTATGTATCTTATAAAATTTTGGACAGGGGTATAAGAGTATCTCCAATAATTGTGTAATATTGGGTGTAAATTGATATCTTTAAAATCACTTTGCATCTTCATTTACAACCCGATGGATCTAAATTTAAATTCTACTCCAATGGAAAGATCTAAATTCACTTTTTGTTTATTATAAATGTAGAAAAGATGAAAATTTAAGTCTTTTTTTTATATATATATTTTCTGTCGAAAAATACAATTTGCATCTCTCCATTGAAGAGGTATCTGACCACTTTAGAGATTTAAATTTCTATTTTACACCACCATTGTAAATGCTCTAAGAATTTTTGTTGTGAAACTGTTAGCTGGGTGGAAAGTTGTCTTAACTACACTATGGAATGTCATCTTTGAAAATGACTAATGTTACTTTTTCTCACACTCGTGTTTTCTCAACTATTTTTTCATTGCCATTAATGCCAATTTACTCTGTGCTCAACCACAATATGTTGGAAGTGGTTTCCAGTTGGGGTGGTGGATACGTGTGGGTTACTTCGATGCTACTGCGGTGAATAGCAGCAAGGAAGCACGAATGTTAGTGGTTTTTGTGTGGTGTTTAGTTTTTGAAAAGATTACATATGCTAAATTGTTGTAAAATAATTACATAAACTGAAATTTGCCAAAAATAATTAATTAATTAATTAATTAAATACGCGTCCGAATTATAAGATTGTAATTATTTATCTTCTTTCAATGCCAGTGCATATTGCAATTTTGTAATTTTTCAATTCGTCCTCTATTTTTTCCTCTATTAGTAGTGTCGGTCGCCCATATCATCAAGCAAGGCCCCGGGCCTCTCAAATCTAGTAGCCGGTTTGGAAAAGACCCAAACCCTTATGGGTGGAGTTGGGTTTGATGCTATAAAGTGAATTCATGAAGTCGGCGGTATGTTAACGAATTGGTCCACTACAAAAACAAGACTTCATAAGTTCAGGGACTAACTCACTTCTTGGTCTTCGACCCCCTCAGTCACTACGAACGCCCCCAATCAGTGCAAATCTCCAGCAATTTTCAAGTGTTTAAAACAATATCTCCCGTACAGAAGTATAATCCATAGTCATTAAAATCGGACATGACCAACCAGTCCATCTCCAAAAAGAACAAACTGGCCAGTGTGCCAATTGCAGCACTCAACTGTTTTACATTAGGCACCTATTTGGCTTTTAAAAAAAGAGAAAAAAAAAAAGATAAAAGGATAAAGATAAAAAGCTAACAATTAATTATAATGATACGTTTCATTGTTCTCATGAGACCCACAGCATCAATCAATTTTTATCAAAATTTTCTAAATATCTGATTTTTATCTAAATCAATCGACTTAGAACAAACCCACAGAAAACCAGTAAAAGGGAGCAGGTTCACATATAAACCAGAACTGATTCAATATGGCAATATAGCACATGAAATAACTGTTTTCAGCTGCAAATTTTACAGCCATGGAAACGCAATATATTGCTGAATAAAGCAGGACTAGAAGAGAATGATTTTGCCGAACCAGTTACAATTAAGTAAAAATGTCTAAAACTAAGTAATTCATCTACTCTTCGATCATTAATAGAAAGAAACACCACCAACAATATCTAAATGGAACCTAGAATTCAAATTTTTCTACTACAGCAAGTGCAATTAAGTTTAAAATGGAAATGGTTACTATATTGTAACATCATTTCCACTGTGGCCTCGGCAAAAGAAATCAGGAACCATCTTCATAAGCAGAAATCCACATCTTCTAGTAATGGCTTTGTTGGCTTAAAAAATGAATCACTTCAGAAGTGACCTGCGGAAAAAATACCTTTACAAATAACCAACAGGATGATTAGCAATAATTTACCAAATAAATGATAGATCTCAAGTCAATAGAAGTATTCTGTTTCCACACGCCCGAATAGTGCGCCATCAGATGATCAGCAATAATTAAATCGAAGGAATTATAAATATCAAGGCAATAGCGCTGCTGGTTCCCATGTAGCACTATTCTGTTCCCACGAACCCAGATAATTTAATGCCAAAGCTCACTACAGAAACCATTTCGCGGTGTCTTGCTGGATACAATATCTGAAAAGGAGTCAACCAACTGTCCTGCCAAACTACTTGGATCATCAATTAGAGTTTGTATAAAAGTGTTGACTACTCTACGTTCCTGCTCTGTGGACCTAAAGCTGAACCAAGTGAGAAACTTCAATCTAAACTCCTGTTTAATATGACCCTCACACTCGAGCCAACGAATGATCTTTACACAGTATTCGAAGTTCTCATCCAAGGATCCTGGCCCATTGTACACTTGCAATTGTGATCCATTTGTTAGAGTGCTATCAGAATCCTGCATCTCTCCATTGCTCATACGCGTTCTCTTCAGGCCAGCTTCTACCTGGGACTCAACAGCTGGTACTTCCCCATTTTTCCCGTGATTCCAGTTGTGCGAGTCACCGCTGCCATGTGACCTTGCTAAACCATTCCTCCGAAGATCATGAGAGAAAGCATCGTCATCTGCTTCAACACCCTGCCCTAAACCACATTCATCATCTCTCGACGAATCGACTGGAGGGGTAAACTCTTCATTCAGATCAGGAACTGAAGCAACATTTAGGTCAAGCCCACGTCGAAAGGATGGCAACCTATCTTCTTGTAGAGTTTCAGGCTTAACATCACAGACTCGACAACTTTTGTTAATATCTAAACCACAGAATCCACTGAAACCTCCCTGTTCTTGTATGCAAGCTAACCTTAAGATCTTACCGAGGTCTCGTACTTTAAAACCAGAGTCCAATTCGATGTCTGTTTCAGTCCTGTGCTTTGTTTTGGCACCAGGGCTTCCTCCACCGTCTGAATTCTCCTTCTGATAATTAATTGAAACAGAGTCAAAATTCTTGTGAATTATCTCTACACTCTTTGTAAAACACCTAGCCTCAGAGTGTCCAAAGTCACCAGCCTCCGTGTAGGATATAATTCGGAAGGTATATTCTGTGCAAGGCTGCAGATTAGATATCCAAATCCGCCTCTGAGATCTTGGAAAGACACAGACAGGTTCTTTTCCATGAGTTTCTTCTCTCGTCTTACAATACCAGAGTTTGTAGCCCTTAATATCATCAGAGGATGCAGTAGATAAGTCTATCAATATAACTACAACTGAAGATGATGTTACTTCCTCAAAGAGGAATTTGCAAGCTGCGGGAAGAGAATCCTCTGCCAAGGGAGCAAACAGAAAATTTTTACTCCTATGACATGGTAACTTCATTTGAAATACAGAAAAGTAAAATCAAAAGTAGTACCAATGCAGTTCATGGTAGCACTAGATTTTGAGGCCAGCAATTCGTCAGCTTTCTCAATGGCAAGGGAGCAGATTGCCTGCACATCACTAGCTACAGATAGCCTGCTGACAATGCCCCGGCCCATTTTGGATGAAACACCATTCAATGGGCCCACCTCTGTTTCTAACTTGGCTTTCGCTTCTTTAGTAAATTCATGGAGTTCTTCAAATCTGGAAGTTCCATCCAGCAGCCTATAACTCAAGAATATTCTATAACACAGGATATCTACACGTCGAGCTTCCTTAGCCACAGTTAACTGCTTCTTCCAGTATCTGCCAAAATATACACGTGAGCTACAAAATCAGATTAAATGAGGTCCAAATTATTGGTAATTGAAACCAAGTCAGATACCATGGAACTCTATGCAGTCATCTGGCAATCTAAAAAAAAATAACACTAGTATCCATGTCAAGTAAGATTTTGGACAAGCCCCGAAAAATTTTATTGTAGAAAAATGTTAAAGAAGCAATTAACAAAAGTTACAGGACAAATGGAAAGACCACCATTATAAATGGCGAGAGAAAAGACAAAACAAAATCAGTTAGGAAACCACATAATATATCTGAGAACAATATCCAAGACAAATGTTAAACTTGTCAATCCCTTTTGAGACCCTTGAAGGGAGGTAGTGCATATTACCTAGCCCTTAACAAACACAATGAACAGAAAACATGCATTTCTGAACTTTTCCCATGTTGCTACTACTCATAATATTGACAATCATGATGATGATTAGAGGCAAACCCTTTATTGAGGCCAAGGAAGGCAATGACACTCTTTACAAACTAAAATGTTTGTTTATGTATTATAAGTACAGGTCAATATAATATGTACCGTGTTAAACTCCCTATTGATGCAATTATCTATTCTTCAATGATGATGACGACAAAGACTTGTGAACCCACAACTTATGTGTATTTAATAAGAGTCTATAGCACAAAGGGAAATAAGGAAAAATAAAAACACAGAGAGAGAGAGAGAGAGAGAGAGAGAGAGAGAACAGAAGACATGTTGTGGCATAAAAAGGTAATATCCATGCCCTCATAGGTAGCAAAGTGTTGTCATCACAAAACTCTAAACATTTAGCAAAAGAAGTCCTTCTCTACTAAATGATGTAATCCAAATTTATATATTATTCAAAAATTAACAAAAATAAAAGGACTACAGTTGACAAGTGGCATTTCCTTTACAGTCTTATTCATTTTTAATTTATGTATCCTCTAAACATTGTTTTGCGTGCAATAGAACAGGCCACATAATGTGAAAGAGGGTGGTGTGTAATATAATGATCATGTTGACAAAGAATTTACCCAAGTATCCCTGAAACTTTGCCACATGAAGCACAACAATAGCTTCCATCCAACTGCATCAACTGCCCAAGGTTAACAACTCCCACCTTCCCATGTTGGAGGGCACATTCAATGTGGCAAGATAAGCCACAAGAGTCTTCCAGGCCAGATTCAGATATGCATTCCAACCAAAGACTTGGGTCCTTGTTGTCATCAAATAAATGACAGATGCAGCAAGAGCACCTCTTGCAAAATGTGTCATCAATTGAAAGAGTTGCTCGACAGGCAGAATTTTTACAGATCCATGAATCCATACAATTAAAATCGGAAGTTAGCTCTGTAGCTGGTGGAATTCGAAGAGGGTTTTCTCCTTTCCGAGGTTGTTTCTTAGCAGGCTGATCCTTGGGATTTGAAGCTGCTCTCTTGAGGTCGGGATTCTTTAAAGACTTCCTATTAGCCTTTGGATGTATTTCGGCCATTGTACACTTAATGAAGCTGAATGATTCTTATTCTTGTTATTTACTTCGGAATGATCTACTTGGATCAGATATCAGGACCAGTTACAGGAATCTTGAAGCATTATCCTGGACTCCACTGTCATCTGTATTTCTTTGCACCCAAGATGAATCATGTTGGCCAACAGAAACTGGACAAGAAAAATAAGTTGAAACTTAAATACGAAGGCATCAATAGCATGGCAGTGATAGAGTAGTAAACCTGGCACATGATGCTGGATAATTAATAAAAAAAACATAAAATAGCATGTTAACCACCAGAAACTGGATAAAAAAATTAAGTTAAAACTAAAATACGAAGGCATCGATAGCATGGCAGTGATAGAGTAGTAAACCTGGGCACATAATGCTGGATAATTAATAAAAAAACATAAAATAGCTCAATGCAAAACCTACTTACTTGCGTAGAAAACAACCAAGCAAGAAGAGAAGAGAAAGTGTGCAGGAACCGTGCATGCCATATGTCAGAGAGGCAATATGAGCCCGTTTGGTAGCCATTTTCTTCAAAATGCATTTTTCTCTCTCTTCTTTTCAACCACACATTCTTTATTAAAATAATATTATACGTAAATAAAAAACTTTTCCTTATTTTTCAACCACACATTTCACATCAATTTACTATTCTAAAATGTATTTTCACATCAAACACCCCCTATATATGGTTTCCTTGAAATTATTTTCACTCAAAAATAGATTTTTTCCCCCCTACCCTTATTTATATGTTAATTTCAGTTGTAAGCTTACAAGTCACAGACACTAGTTAAACAGATTGATTATGTACTAACGAGTAACAAAAGATAACAATACATTTTATGGAATTAAAGAAGACATTTCATGGAATTATAACTGTACTGATAATGTAAGAGATATAATATTCTATACTGACTAGATGAGGTTTTGAGAACTAGATTCAATGTAAGTTTTCGATGCAAAAATAATTAGTTCCCGTTTGGTAGAGATTAAAATTAGATTTTTAGTTGATTTGGATAAAAAATTTTGAAATGTGTGGTTGAAAAGACGTAGAAATCATGAAATATGTGGCTAGAATTGATTGTTTGACTTCGACTTAGAATAAAATCTGATTTAAATTAAAACCAAATAGACATAATATAATTGTCTCTATATATTAAGAATAATACATAATTTGTTGTGATCATTGAGGTTTTACGGAAAGAAATATTACATATTAGTTTCGGATATGGTAATTTCTTGTCCACGAATTTTCCTCTTAAATCAACTATAAGTATCTGATGACAAGGTGCCCATGGGCTTTTCAGAAATAATTAAAAGCATAATGCTAGCTCCTATCTTCCCTTCATACTGTAATCACATTTTACCAAACTCATCTCTTTGTGTATCAACACCTGTAGAAGAACAACTCCAGAGAAGGAATGGTAAATTGATATTTCAGTTGTCAGTTTTTCCTCTAAATCTGTATATGAACACTTTTGTTTAATCTAAATTGAATAAACACTCTTTTCAATTATAAAGTTTGTTTACTTTTCAGTTACATTGGTATTCATAGATTGTGCATTTTGATTTGCAAGTTTTTCAGTAGACTGCTTTCTTATGTTGTACCCAATTTATTATCCTCTTTCATTTGCGAAATTAACAAAAGAAAAAATTCTTTAATGGAACTTGTTGCTACTTTCATTCTTTAAAATTCCCAATCGAGGCCCACTTTAAGGCCAACCTCAAAGCAAGGCATATTAGAAACATCCAAGGCAGCGCACTAGTTATGAGACAGTTTTTGAAAGTGCACATCGCAGCTGAGAGTGGTGCACGGTTGTGAGGCATGCACTCCTTAATTCTCCATACTTGTTTACTTTGCTCCTTAGGAATAGCCAACTGCCCAATTAGTTATATTTAAACATTAAAAAATGTGTTTTCTGATTAATCCACCTTGGGAATCTATTAACACGGTTTAATAGGACAGTTGTAGAAAAGCAATAGAGTTATTATCGAGGGTTTTCAAGCAGAAAGGAAGTATTTTTGGCAAACAATATTACTTGTATTGACGGGCCAGCTAATTGTCTACAATTTGGATTTGAGATACAATTATGAATATAGAGTACGCTATGAAGTTCAAGTCATTTAAGGATCTCAATACTTAAGAATAAGTTATACGAAATGAGTCAAGAGTATATCAAGATATTATCATTCCTCTTACTATGAGAAAGATATTAATACTATACATCCCAAGACGTGTATAGTATTTTGTGCTCACTTATGGTTTGGGTCAATCATCACATGCGAGTGAGAGGTTAGAAATACAAAATGTAGGTGGGAGGGAGATGTATAAGTTTGAATTCGACTCTCAACCTCCGATAAAATCCTTGAACTCCTCTTACACGTAGAGGGTGTCAAAATGGCTGTAAATTTATAGAAGTTCTTGCAAGAAAATAGATTACGATTGGAAAAGGCTTGAAACCATTTTTTCAGTTTGAAGTCTCACAAAAATTAGCACTTAGATTGTAAATTGATCTCTTAGCCATTAGAGTACAACAAATTACAGGTTTAAAGCATGGAAAAGCATGCCACACGACAATTTTGTAAATTATGCTACAATAGTAAAGTTTTGTTGACATTGACGAAAATTAATTATTAGCATGTAACATATTCTAACATAAAAAAATACCCATATATAGTTCCCTTGAATATATTTAGCTAACCTTTACCTAATTAATTTGGCATTCGATTTGGGCATCAAGAACCATATAAGTTATTGATCCACTTGCCCAGTTAAATGGAGAGTACATTTTTATTATGATAAAATTTGGGTCTTGCTTGTAGTAACAAAACGTAATTTCTCCGCTACAAGATTTTAAATTAAATGAAGGATCATATTTAAGAAATTTCTAGAAGATACGATGCAACAAGCAGGTTTTGTAATTTGAAATCTCAGCAACAATATTTTAATCAACAACATGCGTCAGAATGAAAAATAATATAACATAATGCACAACAAGAAAAATCCAAAAGACTAAAAAGACAAAAGGATACAAATTGTTGAATGGGATAATATAGCAGAAAAAATCCAATGCTAAGAACAGAAGAGAACAAGTACCTGAAAAACATAATATCAACCGCTTGCAGCAGAGGCAACCCTGATCTCAGGACTCAATAATCTAGGGAGATAAGGACTTCAAGGTTTAGGAAATTTAGATTCTCAATGTTGATACCTCGGACAGCCATCTTCGTCACTTGTTGCAGCTGTTATTCGATACCACACGCTGATGACGATGCAGAGATTAAGGGGAGAAACTAACAGATAATAAGGGTAATGAAGCGGCAGGTGTTTGAGAAGTGAATAAAAAGCTATTTAGAGATTTGACCTGTAAAGGTATATCCAAAAAAACTGTATAAAAAAATATGGCAAAAATAATTGATATAAATAAAACATAGATTGATAACAAAGTTAAAGCCAACTAAGCAGTAAATTTAGGCTACAAGCTGCATGCTAGCTCAGTTTGCCTACATTTAGCTAAAACACATCAACATGGATAAGGTCATAAAGGAATGGGTCAAACTCGACAACATGCATCAAGAGCATCTTCGGCAATCAATCCTAAATCTTTTCACCATTTAACAAAATCTAACCAATATCTATTTCATTTTTCCCCTTTTTCAGTTTTTGTCCCTAGCTTCAATAAATCAAGACCAGTGGCAATGCTAAGCAGTTCCTAGAACGGACAATTATACCTTCTCATTGTATATTCTTTCCAAATATTTTAAATAACCCTAAAAAAAATTTTTGAATCGAAAAGAACAAAAAAAAAAAAAAATTCATTAAAATCGAAGGGACCAAATGTATTATCCTTCATTATGAATATCCTATGTGGGAATCTAGTTGACTACGATATATTCGCTATTTCATGACCAAAACATCCATTCTCCATACGCAAAAGCAGTTCCAATAGTATTGTTACAAGTCTTGGTCAACATGTACCAAGACCCCCTATGAACTATAAGGCAGAATTGAATTGGTTTGGACTACGTAAAAATCAATGTAACTCCCGAGAAACTGTTAGCTGAGGAGTCAAGAGAGGAGATATGGTTCCCTGAAAATTTTCCACCCCCAAGATTGACTTTTTCAATCCCTCTTTATTTGTTAATTTCACAAACAAAAAGGTACCAAATCGGGTTAAAAATAACAAAGAAGTCTTAAGGGGAAAAAAAAATCAAGAATAAACACAGATCAAAACGAACAACTATTAATGCTAAATATGACCGAAGAAAAAATCAAACCCTAAAATAAAACAGAGTATAGATACAAGTTTAGAGTCAATCGAACCATATAAATACGGATTCATAGAGAAAAAAACATAACAATTGGAATCAATTTACCATTCCCTTTCTGGAGTTGTTCCTCCCCTGGTATTGATAAAGAGGGGGAGAGAGAGCGTGGGGGCATGAAATTGATAATGGGAGACCACAGTACGACTATGTGGGGGGAAGCTAGGAGCTATAATTTCTCTAAAATTAAATTGGGCGACTGTACATTTTGGAAAAGCCCATGGGCTCCCATTCGTCAGATTATCCACAATATAAGAGGAAAGGCTGTAGAAAATAAATTACAATATCCAAAACAGAAAAATTGGGGATTGCATATGAAATATATTATATTTTCATTAATACAATTAAAATTTTAAAATAAAGAAACTACTGTATTTTCTAATTAAAAAAACACCAAAACTACTGACATCCAAACTTTCCTCATATAACATTAAGGTCCTATTTGATTGTAAATCCAAAGAAAATAATTTCCACTTTGACTGTTTGATTCGTATGTGGAAATGGAATTCGAATTCTTATGTATAATCATTGAAAGCACGTTTTTTACCAATTCCATGGAAAATGAATTCTTATAGGTATGATGGTTTTTTGTTTTCCAACTTAGGTGGAATTCCTTTTCCTTTTCTTTCTTCGCAATCAAACGGGGCCTAAGTAACTTACATTTTCTTGAATGGGCTGAAGAATTGGAGATCATTTTATTGCCTCCTACCATTACGGGAATTCAAATTGAAATAGAAACCAATTTCATACAACTTTGAATCAGTGATATTTTATTAAGCTTGACTACCACCTGGCGTGTACCAATAATAAATGCTATTATTCATTGTATATAAAGATTTTATATCTCGACCATGATATTACAAATTTTCGAGTGTATATTTCATTTGCTATTTATTCTGATCATTGTTTTTTCACGTCGTTTAATCAACAAAATTAATGATCTTAGTGTTTTTCCAAATTGCGTAATTTACAAATTAGTTTATACTACAACATTTGTCATAACCAGTCGAAATATGTTTGATTTTTACTAATAAAAACATATTTTCCCTAGACAGTGTGTTATTTTGTTTGAAATTATTCCAATTCCCTTTTTCTTCTCAATTGAAATTACATAATTCTTGGAACATATGAACAAATGATTATTTATATTTCACGTTTTGTAGTTAACAAATTTGTCATGATTTTGATAATAACATTCTCCAGTCTTATGCTAACTGTTGGTCAATCATTGTTTTTTCTTTGACTTTTATTCATCTTTTAATATTTCATTTCATCTCGCACCAATCTTACAAACTAGTTTCCCTAAACTGAATCTTGTCTATTATTCTTCTACTCATATTTCATTTCATCAAGCAACAATTTTACAAACAGATTTCCCTAATCTGAATCTTGTTTATAATTCAATTTATTATGTGCATGTAATATCATGCGCCAACAAACTTTTAAGATTTCTGAAAATGATAAATAATAATAATAAAAAAATAAATCCCAATAGTCTTCTTGTCTAGACGAACATATATTATTTATAACAAATCCAAATTTCATGAAGCTACAATAGTTGTTTCACTCTGCCTTTAATGATTTCGCAACGTCAATAACAAACCAGTATTTAAACATCAGATTTCACAGGGTGTTCCATCGTAATATTGATATAATTAATGGGAATGATATTCACATTGTTATATGTTGTGATTCCTTAGGGCATCTAGTTCATTTCTTCCTACTTGCATTAGAGGAGTCGTACAAATGGCAGGAAGTAAGAAGTTAGGAAGATTGAGAAGCTAGCAAGTGAGAGCTTTTCCTAGTTGCAATTGCTTAATTGGCTCCTTTTTCTAATGTGAGTTCAATGGCCTGTGGTTGTGGCAAAACAAGATTTTAAAAGCTTCACTTCTAGATAAAAGTTAATTGCATCGGGATACAATGCTATCACAATGCACACACACCCTAAGCTCGAGCCAGTTACTATACCTGCGGATTCTTTATCGATCTGTGACATAAAATATTTCAACTGCACACTTTTCGATATCCCTTCTAAGAATTTCACAAGTGAAAAAAAATAAAAATAAAAATAAAAAATAAAAACCCAGCTGTGTCTCTTGCACCCTATCCAAAAGCCTTGAGTGGGTGCTCTGTTTCTTGTGATTCGGCTATTTGGTCCTTTTAGATTAGTGTAGGAATAATAAAAGCTCACAATATAACAACCAACTATTGCATATTCAATGTCTTACATGCTTGTCTTGATTTGAGGTTGAAGTTGAGTGATTTGTGTGATGTTTTGAGGTTATTTTGTAGTATGCAATTTGGAGATTTTGGTTTTGTTCGTAAATGATCACTAAAAAATTGAATGGAGAATATCACTTCATGAAAAATCAACTACAAATCTCGTGAAATGGGTGTTGAATGTGAGCGATCTTTGTGATAATTTGGGATTTTGTTGAATCTAAGATTTTGGGTTTTGATTTTTGATGAAAATGGTTCACAAGAAATTGGGATTTTTGAGGTAATGGGTGGCAATTACAGGATTTCGTTACTTATTTTGTAGTAAATAAGGCATGTTTGTTTGGGTAGGTATGTGCTGTCCAATAAGATATTAAATGTGTTACAAATTTTTTATTTTATTTTATTTATTTATTTATTTTTATTTTTTAGTTTTTGCTTTCACTTTTTACTTTGAAAAATGCAATATAAATGGTTAAAAAAATTTATGAAAGTAGAATATGGTATGTTATGAAAATATAGTTATTACATGTAATTTTCTCTATCAAAACATACACACGTGTATACCATAACACATTTACAAAGCAAATTAAATTTTATTTTGATAAATCTGAAGGAGAATATTCAATTCTTTTTGCATTTAAAATTTAGCTTTAATTCCATAAAAGGTCTTTTTTTAATAGTAGGGCTAAATGCACCAATGACACTATGCTTTCCTTAACGTTCATATTAGCTACTAAACTTTGAAATATGTTTGACTAGCAATTCAACTTACCAAATCTTTATATGATCCTTCAATCGTTAAAAACTAAATGGAGCAGATGACTTGCATAACGGATATTCACATGTGAACCTGTAACTGTAAGTTTTTGTTGTTGCAAAATTTTGGTGGTCGTCATATATGTTGTGGAAATTATAGTGGTCAATGAAATGCGTTGTGAAAACTATAATGTTCAATGAGATATTTAATCTAATATTTTTTAGTCTCTTGTATTTTATTTGATGTGTGCAAATTACTTTAACTAGAGGAAATATTAATAACGTATTGAAAAAAAAATGAAACTTAAAAATCTGGACAAATTTGTTGAATAGTTCAATTATTAAAGTGCATTGTGATCAATCAAGGTAAGAGATGTGTATGCTGATTTATATTTACTAGTTAGAGTTAAACATGTATTTCACGTTATTTTGAAATACTTTATAAGTGCTGTAAAAGTAATATTTTATATCAATTTGTCGAGAGGATCCGATGAGCCTCAAATGAACTAAAGAAAATAAAATTTATAATAGAAATTTAAGGGAATAAAATTGAACTCTCAAAACTCAACTTCTATTATTTAAATTTTGTGTAATGATGAAATACTACAAATGAACAACTTTCATATATTACATTAGGTACATAAGAATTAATTGTTAGTACATGAATTTAAACACCTATTAAAATCCTTAGATACATGAATATAAATAAATTCATTTATAATAACTTTAGATTCATGTAGTTCAAGATTCTTCAAGTCAAATTGCGTCTAGATTAATGTAAATGATAATCAGTTGAGAAATAATAGTAAGAAATTCATTCATTAAAATGATTTTTTAGTATTTATTACATACTGAAAAATATAAAAGTAGGGTATTATTGAAATAATTGAATTGTAGTATGGTTAGAATTGTCCAAAAAAGATTTTCAATTGATGTGATATTTAATATATTAGAGAGTATATATTTGATTTGATTACATCATTTGAATATGGTCCAAAAAATGTATAAAATAATTTTTTAATGATATATGTGTAGTTTTATCTAATTGTTTAAGTTTTAGATTAAGTGATTTAACATAATATTGGAACAAACAAAAAATTTTGCTCAAGTATCATTGTCACCCATTTAGATGAACACTTGTTAAGCTTTGACGAAAAATAAATAAATATAGTCTACAAGTAATGGAGCGGGTATAGTACAATATTTAAATAATATACATGTAGTCATATCTAATTGATTAAATTTTTAATTCAAATGATTCGACAGAAGATTTTTGTATCTAGGATTGGGCATGATTCGGGGTTGGGTTTGTTTTGAGCTCAACCCGAAATCAAAACTAACTTAGTCCATTTAGGTAAATTTCAATATAAATTGATTCAATCTAATTGTTGAAACCAAACCAAATCGATTTGATTGATGTTTTGGTTAGTTGATTTGAACATTTGTAGGAATTAAAATGATATATACGCGCGCGCACACATTGTTACCAACAAACAATTACATCAAAATGAAAAGCAAGATTACAATCTAAGTTTAGAGTTTATAATAGACAATTCTTCTCCTCGCTTTTCTTTCCTTTTTAAAATTTGAAGTTTTTTGTAGAAAAGTGTAGATGGTAAACAAATTATTTGATAAAGAATTATTTTTATGTTTTTTTTTAAGTTTTATTTTTAAAGCTTAAAAATATAAATTTAAAATTTAAAAAAAAAATAGCAAGTTGGGGCGTTTATGGGTTGGTTTTTTAAACCGCAACCAATCCAACTTGAATTTAAATGGTTAAAATTAATCATACAAAATCGATTTTTTTGTTTAAACCAACCTGACTCAATTTAATTTGATTGGTTTAATCGATTTTTCAATTTTTTTGCCCACCTCTATTTATATCCTATCTTGCCACATTAAATGTGCCCACTAATGTAAGAAAGTAAGACATGAAAACCTTAGTTAGTTCATGCAGTCGCATGAAGTCATTGTTGTGCTTCACATAACAAAATTTAGAGAATGTTGCCTCTATATGAGTTTGTAGAATTTTGTGAAAGTTGTAGGTTCATCGAGATTGATAGCATTGCAGTAATAGCAACAATCGCAAGGGAGCGTAGTAGAGTAGCAACTATTAGTTATATTGATCTAATCTCTTTCCAACTTGTTGATTAAGAATATTTCTTCGCTTTTAAGAAAATCGAATACAGTGCAAACTTGAGTATTAAATTAGACTGGTTTTATATCATTGCATATCACACTTCCTACAAAGCTTTTTTCTTTTCTTTTTTAATTTTTTTACCCCCTTAAAAACCACTCTAGCTTACATGCATGTTTTACCAATAACAAAACAAAACAAATTACAACAAAAAGAGAACTTACGCTGTCTTGAAATTATAAGTACTGTGAAGGGTTAAAGATGTACACTTCATGTGCCCTAATCATACTCTTTTTCATCATACACCAAGTGCAATATTGTTTCGGTTCCTAATATTTTTCGAACTAGCTACTTGAAGGAAACTTTGTAAATTTATTGTCGTACACAAAATTTGAAAAGTCCAAAGTTTCATCATTGTCTCCATGAACATATACAAAAATGTCCCTAGTATATTCACTTCTTCTCAGGTAGAGCGATAGTGCTTTCGCTCTGACATTAACGTTACGTTGTTTCGTATCCAAACCCATATTGATCAAATCTATTTCTTTAAATTGTTGGATCAGATTTTTGTAGATGGGAACCAATTCTAGGAGCAACATATATACTCCATTAAAGTCATTTTTCACATGCCGCTGATGCAAACTATGAACATTATTTCCCTATGTTCCGCTGGTTTAACTGACATACCTGTTTTCTGATTTATTTGTTTGTTAACTCTATGACTTTTCAGTCGATTCACCAATAACACTTTTAACTAAGTAATCCATAGCATTTTTAAGTTGCGAGTTAAACTTTATTTTGTGACTATTGAAATGATTCAATAACCATGTTTCACTTAGTCTTCATTCAACTCAGAGAACAACAACCTGTGTCATAGGATATTCTTGAATTATAGGATCTTGGATGGAACTTCCAATTTAAAAGAAATCTATTGAAGAAGGGTCGAGAGCCAAGTTAGAAGTAGAGATAAATCCATTGAGTGGTGTTTCATCCAAAATAGGTCGGGGCATTTTCAGCATACTAGCTATTTGTAGCAAGTAATGCGCAGACAATTTGTTCCCACTGCCATTGAGAAAACTGACGAATTGCTAGCCTCAAATTTCTACTGCTACCCTGAAATTCATTTGTGTTACTGGTTTAACTTTCAGTATTTTTGTATTCATCTTTAAAGGAGTAATATCATCTTCAGTTGTAGTTATATTGGTAGAATATCTATTGAGACATCTAATAATGTGTGTGTATGTCAAATATCATATTTATTATTTAATCATGAGTGGTGAATCTCGAGAAAGAGTGGTTAAAAGGTATATAAAAGTTGTGGACTTACGAAATATGTGAATATAAATGGAATTTGACCAAATTTTATGCGATTATAATTTTTTAACAAACAAGAGAATTATACGAGGCTATAGAACTAAATAGTATTGTAAGAGTAACATGAATGAAGAGACTCACATCCTCTAATAATTGAGTAGGATTTTCAAGAAATTTTTAATATAAAATTTTCAGCTCACTCAATGCAGTGAGTCCACCTCTATTTATTGAGTAATGAAAATATCTTTACAAATATTGTTAAAAAAAAAAAAAAAAATTCCTAATCAACAAAAGAATGAAGAACACGTATGGTTGACTGACCACCATTCTTTGCATGATGTTGGAAAGTTTATTACAATGGTTGACTGACCACCATTCTCTTCATCAATCCTTACATTAACTTGTGAACTTGTTTTCTGTTAGCGGTTGCCAAAAATATATAAATTATGTCCTTATGATATAAAAATTATGTTCGGTTGAAATTCATAAAGCTTAATTTAGAAACCACCAGACCGGTTTTTTATTATTATTATTCTTATTAGAAATAAAACTATTAGAATTTGGCACACATATTAAAGTGTGCATAGATTGATAAATGTGTTTTGTGCACTTATGTGAACTGTATTACTAAGCTTTTATCTCTTCGAAATATTGACTTTTATTTAATTTGGGTTCATTTCCTTTTGTTTTCAATTATAGACCCTTTTTGGAGCAATTGGAGGGGGGAAATGATAAGTTGGCCATTGGATAGAAGTTTGGGGACTAACTCCACATGCTAGAAATTGAATGGCTTGAATTGAACTAAAGAAGGACATTGGGTGCACAATTAATTGGATTCAATGATTGAATTGCGCTATTTTGGATGATGTGAGGTCTTGAAGAGAAATTGATACTTAATTGGGTTTTGTAATTGGACTTGCAATAAGAGTCAATTGGACGAGGATTAGACAGAATTGCACAGACGGCCAGAAAAGACATGGATAGACACGGCCGAAACTTGGAAAAACACGAGGAGGAGACAGAAGACGCCGCATAATTGAAGAATTAATTTCAGATTTTTGTACAATAATACATCAATAATTATGCAAGTAATTTGTGAATTAATCACGCTTCTTCAATTTCTTAATGATGTTATTTAAACTTTATTTGTGTTAATTTCGACATTATGAGTAGTTACTTTATGTTAATGCTAGGATTAGGATAAATGTCGTAATGAACATTTTAACTCTTGATTTTATTTATTTTTTATATTAAAGCGCGTTTTTTATTATTAAATAATTGTTATGAACTGAATCATTAATTATCTATTATCTAAACATTGAATCTTGCTAGTTGCTACTGAATATGAACATGCACAAATCTACATCCAATTTAATCTTAATCAATCAATTGAACTGGTCTACCCATATTGAAAGAGATCAATTACAAACAAGAAAATGCACTCAACCTTATAGAATGCATCCACAAGCAAACAAATTAATTTCAATTCCTTTATGAACCAATAGAAATGCACCCCATTCTATATTAAAAAAAAGAAAAAAAAAGAAAAAAAGACAAAAAAAAAAAGAGAGATTGTCAGCCCACAGTGAGTATAAATACCGTTTCTTTAGCACGCTTGGCTCGGCGGCGGAGGGACCGGAAAAGAAAGACAGCGATGGCTCCGGTGAGGAGAACACTAGTGGCCGTTTGGAGACGAGTAGGGTCGTCGGAGGTGGAGAAAATAGGGGGAATTGACGGCGAGAGTTCGATGGGTCCCTCTTCCGGCGGTGCATCGACGGAGCTCTTGATTGCAATGGTGGCCTCTTCTGAAACTTGGGCAACCGATAATTTGTGGGCTGAGGAGATAGAGTACTGAGTGGAAGAGGCAGAGTTTCTGAAGGAGAATTGGCAAGAATGGGAAATGAGAAGTGGAGATAAAGAAGGGAAAAGGTAGTTTGAAGGGAGAAGCGTCAGATTGTTTTGAAATTGCAACATTTGTTGAAGATTTCGTTCACAGTGGAAGATTGATAGTGGTCTATGGCAGTTGATCGATTCTCTGTGAAGAATATCGATAAGACGATTTTTGTATGATAGAGCCGCTGGGCCCACAACAGGTACAATACCGTGGAAAACTTACATTTGAAGTCCCTAATCTAAGCATAGTAAAGCATTTAGCCCCAGAACTTTTAAAGATATTGTCTAAGCCTCCATTCTGCATTTAGGTCTTCAATAGATAACAACTATTTGTTTGACGAATAAAAAGTTAAATTTCAAGTTGAGAAGTTCATGTAAAGCCCATTTGGGTAGTGTTGACCTCGCAAATTGGACCCTCCACGTGATCAACCAACAGCTACTCCATGTATTCTTTCTTGCGCACAATCAACGCACGGTCAGATGCACACGGCCAGAACCAACGAGGGTGGTGGCAACCGCATACACTCCGACGGTCAAATTAGTTTCAGGTGGTCGGAATAATATCAAGGTTGTGCTAAATAAGGGGGAGGAGAATATATATTTGCTTGTTATGGAAAGCTATGTTGTAAGAGTTTCATTACCTTTGTCTCTTGTCATACCCTTGGTATCTATAGATGAGGAGAATCGTTGGATGTAGGACACGTGTATGCATCTGACGGTGTGAGGCGTTTGCTCATAGGCGTCAATCAACCGCGTCTGTAGAGTGGGCGAGTAATTACTTCTCCCGAGTTGAGTTGACGTAAAGTTGATACGTCACATCAACTAGGCTCATGGAGACGTCAAATCAATTGAATCTTGGGGACAGAAGGGATCTTGACATAGATCTCTTTCTGAAATTGGTGGCGGATCCTCTAGCAAAGAACTTCGGCATAAACTACGCTCCGGATTCATGGCGAGGGCGCCTCGATTAGTTCGGTAGATTGTTTGTGTCTCGCAGTTTGTTAGCAGATGGTGGCTCCAATTTGGAACCACTTCGGATGGCTGTTGAACATCTCGTACGATGCGGTTGTAGAATTTCCGAAGTGCTTCAGATGGGGGCGTAATAGTGGTCCCCCAAGTTCAGGTATGAATATTATATCATGGGTCGCCTTGTTTTTCCGATCGAGTATGTCCGCCTTGGGATGGGGACCGCGATCTGTGAGGGCTTATGGGTCGAATTCCTGTGTTCACCGAAGCGTTGATCACAAGAAGACGTGCTAAAGATTTATTACTGTGTAAGGGAAGAACTTATCCAAGGCGGATGTGCTGCCTACTGGACGATGAGTTAGGAGATGGATAGAGCTTTGTAAAGCAGCTTTCGAGACGATGACCCACAAGGGGGCTCCGCATCAGATGCGTCTAAACTTTGTAAAGCTCTGTGAAGAGCTCATCTACCACCGGTGCGTTGACCCACAGGGGACAATGCTTGGGAGATGGCTAAAGCTTTGTAAGGCTTGGGAAGGAACGCAGCTTCCGAGGCGATGACCCACAGGAGGTTTCGCATCAGATGCGTCTAAACTTTGTAAAGCTATGTGAAGAGCTCATCTGCCAACGGTGCATTGACCTACAGGGGGCGACGTATTGGGAGATGGCTAAAACTTTGTAAGACTTAGGATGGAATGCAGCTTCTGAGGTGATGACCCACAGGGGGCTCCACATCAGATGTGTCTAAGCTTTGTAAAATTTTGTGAAGAGCTCGATTTGAGGTGGGCATCTCTGACTTTAAATGATTAGACAGCTGTTGCGTATTTTCAAGGCGACAGTTGGGCGCGATGCCCATTCCCAGAAAAGGCTGCTGCAGCTACTTATTACAGACGGCTGATGGTGATCGAGGCAACGCGTTTCACAAGAGCGTGAAGGTTATAGCTAGATCTTAGGCGTATAATAAATCTGGCGTTTCATTTCAATGGCCTAGATTGATGATGCGACGAACGACCTAGATTGATTGCATTTGAATTCAATGGTGTAGATGAGCTGGGACGCTCTATAAAAGGCGGACTTGAGGGATTTTGGAGCTTTTCACTTTTATACAGCTGGATATCCCTTAGAAGTATCGAACTTATTTTTGGAAAAAGTGATTAACCAAACCCCAATTTCATTGAAAAGGAAATAAATATATATTTAAAAATAATGTCAGCTGGACTTATATACGATAGATCCATCAAATTAAACCAAGTTGTCAGGAAAATTTTGACACCTTAAATGACCTATTCTCATACACTCTCAAAATCTTTGTATTTTCCGACGATCTTCAAGCAATTTTTGGAGAAAAATCCCAATTTTCGATGACTCACGTTGTTTCTTAACCGTTTCCGGCTGTTGGACATTTCGTTTTTCAAAAGTTTCACTAAGTATTTGAAACTTTTCATTTCTGAAAATGGCTTCTGAGGGTAGTGGTAGTTTGGGTAGGGAATTGGAACTAGTGAGGGTGGATGAGCCCATTTGGGCAACCTTCTCTGAGATAGCCGAGGCGATTATTGGGAGGGAGAATATATGGAAGAGGCCAAATAGTCCGACTGACACATCTGTGCATTGGGGAGTGTCAGATTACCCCTCTAAGCTAAAGGGTGTCGACCTGGAAAGATTTAGGGCTCAGTATAGGATCCCAGAGCTCAGTATAGGATCCCAGATAGTGTAGATCTGATCCTACCAGAACCTGATGAGCGGGCCTGTTACCCTAGGCCGGGGTGGGTAACAATAAGCAAGGTGATCCTTAGGGCAGGCCTTAGGCTTCCAATCCACCCTTTCTTCCGTATGGTACTTAGGTCATACGGCTTAGCTCTTACCCAACTAAACCCGAACTCCTGGAGCCAAATGGTGGGCTCCTGGATGTTGTGGAAAGAGGCGTCGCTTGGTGTGGAGATGCCTTTCTCCATATTCCAGACCCTCTACATCCCTAAGGTAGCGGCTGGGGGGGATAAGACCAGGGGTTGGTACTACTTGACCTCATAGGGTTCCCACATTCCATTCGTGCTCGATCTGTCGAGCTCCATCAAGGAGTGGAAAGCTCATGGTGCTGGGCTGCCGGGAGATGGGACACGATGGAGGGGGACCCCCTGGCACCTCTTATGGTCCCCACAAAGTATTCGACGCTTAGTGAGTACTGCGGTTTTACGTTTCTTGTTTACTCTTCTTCGATTCAGTCCTTAATTGTTTTGTTTGTTTTTTGAAGGTTCTCTTCCTTGATGCAAGCTTTCTACCGACGACTTCGATATCATCTGTATTATTTATCAGCTACCTTCAAAGAAGATGTCATACCACCAGTTGATAAGGAAAAACGTCCACTTCGTAACGCACGATTTGATGGCCTCTCAAGGTAAATGTCTCGAAGCGAATTCCTTCAGTATTTTTCAAACTCTTTACACTTGTGCTAGTTTACCTGTCCCATTGCAGATAACTTTAGTAAGAAGCTTCCTCTGAGACCAAACTTCAAGACCATCCAAAGGATGATGACCGAGGCGAGAGCCTTGAAGACCTCCTCGTCTACATACAAAAAGCAGATAGAGGATCTGGTGGAGGCCAGCAAGAGGCTCCAGCCTCCCATCGAGGAGGAGGTGGAGGAGGACCCGGACGCCAATCTGCTGTGAAAAGGAAAGAAGCCCGTCGCCCCCTCAAAGCGCCCAATAGTGGTGAGGCCACCTCCAGCTTTGAGGCAAACGACAATTCTAATCGGGGTGGTTATCTCGGAGAAGAGGCCTACGTCTTTCGAACCTTCTCCAGCCCTGACCACATCGCCAGTTGCTACTGTGCCCATTGCTCAAGCGTCGGGACAGCAAAAGAGGAAAAGGTCCCATCCCTCCAAAGAGGTGGACTTCTTGGGCATCAATTTTGAGGCGCCAGTGAAGGAAGTTCTGTAGGCTCTTCCTCTAGAGATGGCTGCGGTGGCGGTGGTCCACAATAAATACTGGACCGAGGAATGGAGAGATCACACCGCCTCCTGCACTGTCGAGGACCTGGTTGCGGCCAACAGTGCTTGTGTGGCTCGAGCTTTAAGCGCCAGCATCCAACTCGAGGGCTTGGTAAAAAACCTCAATGCTAAGAGGAAGGACCTCGCTAAGCACCTTAAGGAGGCGATGCACTATGGTGACGAAGTGAGGGAGGCCCGGGCCAAGGCCGAGGAGGAAGGAAAAGGAAGGAAGGAGATTGAGGCACAGCTGGGGGTTGCGAAGGGAAAAATAGAGCGGCTGAAGAAGGAGTTCTATGAAGTGGAGTGTCAGGTGGCTGCTATGATACGAAGAGTTGATCATGCAAATGAGCACGACTGGCTAGCCACGAAGGCTCTGGAGGCTTCCAACAAAGAAAAGGAGGAGCTAAGGCCGAGGGCGGATGCCCAAGCTGAAGAAATCACCTCTTTGAAGGAGGAGCTCAAGTTGGCAATGGAGGTGGCTGTACAAAACTTTATCGACCACTTTAAAGAGTACCCCATGTACGACGACTTTGCCAACTTCTGGGCTTCTTGGAGCACCCAAGGAATATTGGGTCGGCTGAAAGAGGTCCATCTTACTCTGGACATATCTTCAATTGAGGTAGAGTTTGGTGGGCCTACCGGAGGTCGGCTTGATAGGCTCGCCGAGGACGCTCAGAGGCCCCTGGAGCAGAAGCTGCGGAGGTCGTGGTGGCAGATGCCCTAGTAGAGTAGGGTTGATCAATTTTTGTAATGGCTTCGGCCTCTTCTGTAATTCAATTCTCAAATGAATGAAGATGAAATTTTTTTGTACAAGTATTGTTGCTTCTGTTTTTTCATTGTGTTGAGTTCTTTAGACTTAAGTATATGAATGACAACCACTTAAGCGCCTATTACCAATAACCAATTAATAACAGAAGATCGGATCAATTAACATATTGAAGAACTGAGGTAACAATTTACTAACCAATGTGACAAACAACTGAAGTATCAATACTATAGAGGAATTACATCACCCTTCACTAAGGCATTTTCAGCACTTAATAAAATAGGGAAGTTACAAATGAGATCGGACCATGACACATGTGACCTGGACATCACTAAGATCGGATCGGAACACAAGCTCATTATTAATAGTACTTCCTCAAATGTTCGATGTTCCATTGATGAAGCCGTACTTTCCCTGCCATGTCTTCAATTTCAAAAGTGCCAGGTTGGGATTCCCTACGGATGCGGTAAGGACCCTCCCAGTTCGGTCCCAACAATCCAAACCCGATTGGCTTTGATGATTGAAAGACCCTTCTAAGGACAACGTCCCCCAGATGAAGAGTTCGATTTCTACCTTAGAGTTATAATAGCGGGTCATCTTTCTATGATACTTTGCCAAGTTCACCTGGGAGGTATCTATCCTTTCTTCAAGGAGGTGGAGTTCGTTCATTAGAGCCTCGTCGTTACTGATTTCATTGAAGTGTACTCGACGGTACGATGGGACTCCTACTTCAACTGGGCTCATGGCCTCGGCTTCGTAGGTCATGGAGAAGGGAGTCTCCCCGGTTGCAGTTCGGCTAGTTGTTCTGATGGCCCAGAGGATGTGGGGAAGCTCATCGACCCAAGCCCCTTTCGAGGTGTCAAGCTTCCTTTTCAGGGTATGCTTGATTGTTTTGTTTACTCCATCAACTTGCCCATTTGCTTGTGGGTGATGAGGCGTTGAGAAATCCTTCTTTATGCCTAGTTCATCACATAATTTTAGCATTTTCTTGTTATCGAACTGTCTCCCGTTGTCAGATACTAAGGAGTGGGGAATGCCAACCTGCAAATGATGTTCTTCCAGACGAATTTTGTAGTATTCACCTCGGTGATTTTAGCTAGAGGTTCAACTTCAATCCACTTAGTGAAATAGTCGATGGCGACAATGGCAAAAGTCGCACTTCCTCTTCCTTTTGGGAGTGGACCAATGAAGTCAATGCCCCATTTGACGAACAGCCAAGGGTTGGTCACTACGGAGAGGCTCTGAAAAGGCTACCTTTGAATATTAGAGAAACGTTGGCACCTGTCACATTTCTGGACAAACTGGCAAGCATCCCTTTTCAGGGTCGACCAAAAGTAGCCTTGCCGAAGTACTTTATGTGCCAGAGGCGTTCCCCTGGAGTGATTTTCACAAATTTCCTCATGGATTTCCCTGAGTATATACATAGCTTCTTCGCCTCCTACACATCGGAGAAGTGGCAAAGCGAAGCCTTTTTTTGTAGAGGTCATCTTCTTGTAGGACGAAGTGTGCAGCCCTCCTTTTTAACTTCCTTGCCTCGCTTCTGAAAGTCGGTAGTAACTGGTCCTTAAGGTAGGTGATGATGGGCTACATCCATACCGGGGTGCTTTCTATCCATAGCACCTCTTCACCTCCAAAAATGGAGAGTTTCGATAAGTGCTCAATGGGTACAATCTTCAGTAGCTCTAAATCCTTGCTGCTGGCCAGTTTAGACAGGGCGTCTACATGAGTATTCTCTAGGTGTGGGACTTGAATCAGCTCGAACCTTTCAAAATGAGGAACTAGGTCGAGAACCAATTTCAAGTATGCAACCATGCTACTGTCTTTGGCCACGAAGTTTCCATTGACCTGGCTCACTACAAGCTGAGAATCACTGCTTGCTATGAGCCTTCTGACCTGCATTTCTCTTACTAGTCTAAGGCCTGCTAGAAGGGCCTCATATTCTTTGGTGTTGTTCGAGACCTTGAAGCAAAATCTTACTGCGCAATTTAGCTTGTGGCCTTCGGGGCTTTTTAAGACGATCCCTACCCCGAAGCCAGCCTTTCCTGAGGATCCATCTACGAATAGTTTTCATGTTGGGGGCTCGACTGGTTCCATTGCCACCTCCATTTCTAGGGGCTTTGGCAAATTCTGCCACAAAATCTACTAGGGTCTGGCCCTTGATGACATGTCGAGGTCGGAACAGTATGTGGAACTCACTAAGCTCGATCGCCTATTTTAGCAGGCGTCCTGATGCGTTCGTTCTTTGCAGCACTTACTTTAATGGGAAGTTGGTGAGAACATCAATTGAGTGGGCCTGGAAGTATGACCTCAGTTTTCTTGAGGCTGTGATGAGAGTGAGTGCCAATTTCTCCATGTCTGGGTAGCGTGTTTCAACTAGGAGGAGTGCTTTGCTGACATAGTATGTCGGTAACTGGTGCTCGTTTTCTTTTCTGACTAAGACAGCGCTGACTGCCTCATCCGAAACAGCTAAGTAAAGTAGTAGTCGCTCTTCTGGTTGAGGTTTTGATAACATGGGTGCCTCTACCATGTGCTTCTTCACCGCTTGGAAGGCTGCTTCGCACTCAGAAGTCCACTGGAACTTCTTTCCTTGCTTTAGCACATTGAAGAAGGACAAGCTCTTATCTATAGCTCTGGAGATGAAGCGACTGAGTGCTGCTATCTCGCCATTGAGGCTTTGGACCTCATTTGGTTTCTGAGGTGACCTCATTTAAGCAAGGCCATTATCTTCACCGGGTTCACTTTGATTCCTCTTTGGTTTACAATGTATCCGAAGAACTGACCCGAAGCCCCTCCAAAGGTGCATTTGAGGGGATTCAACTTCATTTTATATTTTCTAAGTATCTGAAAGGTTTAGTCAAGATGACTCATGTGTTCGTTAGTCTGAAGGCTTTTGACTAGCATGTCGTCCACGTAGACCTCCATGGTTTTGCCCATGAGTTCGGCAAACATCATATTGACCAGCCTCCGATATGTAGCTCCAGCATTTTTCAATCCGAAGGGCATGACTTTGTAGTAGTACAGTCCCCTGTCTGTGATGAATGACATAGCCTCCTCGTCGGGTCGGCACATAGGTATCTGGTTATACCCTGAGTATGTGTCCATGAAGCTCAAGAGTTCATGTCCGGCGGTGGAATCCACAAGTTGGTCTATCCTTGGAAGTGGGAAGCTGTCTTTAGGGCATGCCTTATTTAAGTTTGTGAAGTCTACGCATACCCTCCACTTTTCGCTAGGCTTCTTCACCAGAACCGGGTTGGATATCCACTTCGGGTAGATGGCTTCTCTGATGAAGCCGCTGCGGCTAAGTTTGTCTACTTCGTCTTTGAGTGCCTCGTATCGCTCCGGGTTGAGGGCACGCCTTTTCTGCCTATGTGGGGTACAGGAGGAGATGATGTTAAGATGATGACAACTGATCCTTGGATCTATTCCCACCATGTCTTCATGCTTCCAAGCGAAGACATCCGAGTTCCTTTTCAGGAAGTTCACCATTTCTTCTTTTGCTTTGGGGGACAGTGTCTTTCTTATTCACAGGACCAGACTGGGGTCCTCTAGGTTGGCGAAGAAGGTTTCAAGTTCTTCCATTGGGGTCGCATTTGGCTCAGAGTGAATGATCTGGGGGTCTAATTCATCAAGAGGGTGCCCTTCTTCAGGGGCCTGTTTGGAGGTATGCCCTTGTTTAGGGGCGTCGATCATTTTCACGTCTAAATTGGGTTCACTGGCAACTTCAGTTATGATCACGTTAACAGTTTGGGGCTTTGATTTTCACAGAGAGTTTAAGTAACACGCCCTGGAGCCCATATGGTCACCTCGTACCGTGGCAATCCCATGTTCAGTTGGGAATTTCATACACAAGTAGTGGATGGAGGTGACAGCCCACAAAGATCTTTCAAGGCGGGTTTTCCCAATACTCCATGGTAGGCCGATCTGTGGTCGACCACCAAGAATTTCATGAAGTGTTGGGCCACTAGAGGAGTTGAACCCATCTCGACGGGCAGAGTTATCCGCCCTCATGGGACGATGCTGTCTCCAGTAAATCCGAACAGTGGATCGGTCATGGGGATCAACCCATGTTCAATTTTCATTTTGTCGAACGTGGAACCGAATAGAATATTCACTGAACTGCCATTGTCGACGAGCATGCGTTTGAGCCCGTTTCTTGCCACTACGACTCTCACAACCAATGCGTCACAATAGGGGTGGTGAACTCCTTCTGCATCTTCTTAGGAGAATGTGATTAGGGCCATCATATTGGCCACTTGGACCCTAAAATGCAGTTCCCACTAAAACTAAGGAACTCGTTGACAATGTAGGTAAGTATTGGCGGGTCCTTTGCTTCCCTTGTGTAATTTCTTTGGGTGTTCTTGGTGTTCCCATCGATGTTAGGTCCCCCAATGATCGTGTCGATCTCCCTGATGGTTTGGCCTCCTGAAAATGGGGCTGGATCTCTCTGTCTGGACCCTCATCGGTCTCTTGATTCTCTTCCTCGGGGTGATTGCTCTCTAGGTCTTCTTCCTTCCTTGTTCGGAGAAGCGGATCTACGAGGATATTCGTTCCTCTTGGGAGGGATGTGAGTCACTTTGATCCGACTGCCGATTAGCGTCTTTGCACTCGCTGGTGTCATGCCCATAGAGTTGGTGGAAAGTACAAAACCTTGCCCCTTCTAAGGGCCTGTTTCACCGCTTTTCTTCTTCTTTTTATTATTATCAGTTCTTCCAGATGGCCCTGCTTCGCCAGGGAAATTCTCGTAGGCCAACACCTGGACTGCATTTAGCGTGGCAGAAGCCAGTGCCTGTCCGGAGGTGGGAGCTATTGTATGACTTGCTTGAGTCTATTGCTAAGTGACAAGGTGTGCTGCAGGTCCTCGACCTACCTTCCTCTGAGGTGGAGGGAGTCCCTGCGCTGCACGGTTTCTGTGATCAATCATCTCTTTACTAACGATCTCAACTCTCATCATTTCTACCAGCTGTCATAAGTGGTGGGATTTTTGCCGCGCACATCCCTCCAGAACAAAGTGTTCATGTTGAGGCCGCCCTTCAAGGCTGAAAGGGCTTCTCTGTTAGTTACCTACTCACAATACGTGATTTCGTCTATGAATCTGGCGAGATAGCTTTTCAGCATCTCTCCAAGGGCTTGCACCATATTTTGCAGGCGTTGCACCGGGGCCTCTCCTTCTCTGCGTGAAAGGTACTGGTTCAAAAATGCCTTCTTCAGATCCGACCAACTCCTAATGCTCAGGGGAGGAAGTCTATTATACTACACTTCAGCAGCTCCGCTTAAAGTTAAGTGGAAGGCTCTGCACTTCAAAGCGAGGAAGGCTCCCTCGAGGCTCATCTGCGTCATATACTTGGTGAGGTGCTTCTCCGGATCCCCCTTTCCTTCATACTTGGGGATTTTAGGGAGCATGAAATTCGTAGGCATTTGGAAACTTCGGATATACCTTGAGAAAGAGAGGTTATCATCATCATCATCAATTTCATAAGATCGACAAGACCCATCTAACCCTTCGTCATCTTGAATGTTCTGGGGAGAGAGAGGTGCTTCTCCTCGACTCCCCCAATCGACTAAGCCCATGCTCTCCTTCCTATTTCTAAGAGGGGGAAGTGCTTGTTCTTGCTCCTACTCTTGCCGAGCTGATCTTGGCACTGAGTGGACCCTATTACTAGGGTCCTGCCCTATTCGGTCGAAGACGCTGACTGACCTTTGTGTCTCATATTCCTGATGAAAATTGTCCCCCATCGTGGTTCTGCTGGCTGGCTCCCTTGCACATAGGATGTGGCTTCAGCACCCACTCCTCTTTCGAGGGGGCGCTCTCTGTGCTGGCTCAAATGGCCTCGGGAACGGGATGCCGGGGCTTCATGAACTGGATATGATTCTTGGGGCATTTGAGAGCCCTGGTGACCTTGGGCTTGCATGAGAAGTTCATGCATTGCCATATTCTAGGCTACGATAGCTCTCATGCCCTCAGCTATTTGAGTCATTCCTTCGGCGAGCATGGTTGTTCTTTCACCTCGGCGACGTCGGTGATGGGGTCTCTGGTGGGTAACATTGTTACGGAGCACCTCTTCTTCAGAGGCCTCTCTCATAGGATTCTTGTCTTCATGGCTGTAACTCATCTTATTTCCTTTTTCAAGGGTGATAAGAACTTGGATTATAACTCGACTTTGTTTTTTTTCAAGAACATACCCTTTTTAGGGTAAGTCACTGGTCTTCCGGTGGTTTCTCCGGTGAAGAATGCAGAACTTTGGATGGGAAGAGTTTCCCACATACGGCGCCAATCTGTTGACCTCGCAAATTGGAGCCTCCACGTGGCCAATCGATAGCTACTCCACGTATTCCTCCCTGCGTACAGTCAACGCACGGTTAGATGCACACAGCCAGGACTAACGAGGGTGGCGGCGGCCGCATACACTCCGACGGTCAAGTTAGCCTCAGGTGGTCGGAACAATACCCAGGTTCTGCTAAATAAAGGGGAGGAGAATATATATTTGCTTGTTCAGGAAAGTTATGTTGTAAGAGTTTCATTACCTTTACCTCTTGCCAAACTTTGGGTATTTATAGGTGAGGAGATCCGTTGGATGTGGGACACGTGTATGCATCTGACGGCGTGAGACGTCTGCTCATAGGCATCAATCAGCTGTGTCTATAGAGTAGGCGAATAATTACTTCTCCCGAATTGAGTTGACATAAAGTTGATACGTCACATCAACTAGGCTCATGGAGACGTCAAATCAATTGAATCTTGAGGGCAGAAAGGATCTTGACATAGATCTCTCTCTGAAATTGGCGGCGGATCCTCTAGCAAAGAAACTTCGGCTTGAACAGCGCTCCGGCTTCAGGGGCGAGGGCGCCTCGGTCAGTTCGGTAGATTGTCCGTGTCTTGTGGTGTGTTAGCAGATGGTGGATCCACTTTGGAACCACTTCGGGTGGATGTCGCACGCCTCGTATGACGTGGTTGTGGAATTTTCGAAGTGTTTCAGATGGGGGCGTAACAAAGTGCGCCAAGTCTTAAATTACCAAGATGCATGAAATGATTCTTCTTTATTTATCATTAACTTTACATTGCAAAAACATTTGAGTTGTTTTCAGTAATTGAAACCCTCTTTAATGCCTAATTTCATCAAATAAGCAATATGAAACAATATTTAAACAAAACTGCATAATCCATATTTCATAATTACGAGAGTATAAATTAGTAATAGATCAGAACATGGTACGGATTAACAATTGAAATGCACTCTAAAGCACTTTGATTTTTAGCAAAATTCGTTTGCAGTCTGTTAAAGTCAAATATTAATTTTAAGCACACATTTATAATTAATACTACTGTTCCTCTTTATAAACCATTAGAAATTTGCTAAACTAGAGCTTAATCTTGACTATACCTTTTAGATTGACGGTAAACAGGAATAACATCTCTTTTGAAATGAAAAAGTGCCATTGCTAAAAGCCCGGTTGACAAAAATTCACAGTTGTGCTAAACAGCAGCAACAACAGGGAAAAAAAAAATTGAAACAAAAAACGAATAGTCCAGTTGTTGATTGACCATGAATTATGGGATGCATGACTTTGATTTCCATTGATTATGGGTTTAATGGCAGCTGATTGTCTTGGAAGTGGAATCGTTAAGAGTATATTCTGAAAAAGCTACCTTATTAAGAGGAGTTTAAACTCGTATATGTTAGTCTATGTATTTATTCCTTAACATGTTATTGTAAAATAGTAATATTATTCGTAATCGCTCACTACGGCAATCATCCTAAGAGTAATGCTATTAATTTGGTAATTTTTAATTCATTAATGCATTAAATAACCAACTATCAAGTATATGTCATGTAGGGTGACCGCTGTAGTGAACAACTTCAAATAGCATTATTCATTGCAATATGGTGAATCGTTTGAGTCTTAATCAATCATGGAACCGGTATCTCGTTTGAGTCTTAATCAAAAATTGATTGTTTGTGTTTAATGGACTCTAATATCAAATTAAAACTTGAAGTTCTATCCTAAAATATTAACGTCGTTAAGAAAGGTATGTCGAGCCTTATATATTGGTCTACAATTACGATATTTAAGCAACCTATCTATAGCTACCGAGAAGCCGCTGAAATTATCAAGCTTTTATCCACCATCACTGTGTGAAGATTTGTCTAGAATAAAATAGTACATCATTGGAGAAATGTCTAGAAAACAACCAAGGCGGTTAAAGAAATTTTGATTAAGACATTTGATTACCACTAAAGTGTGCCACGTTTCTCCAAGATGCTTACGTGAAAGGACAAAAAAATAAAAAAAATTAAAAGAAATCTATCATACCACCAACCCATACCGTGGTGGAAGCAGAGATTTCGAGTTAGAGGCACAATCCAAATTTTCGGAAAAAGTTATGAGAAATTTTAGATTTAAAAATTTATATCCAAAAAATCATACTCTGTAAATTTACATCCGAAAATTCATATGGGATATGACTTTTCAACTGTAAAATTGCAAAAAATAAAAATAAAAATAAAAATAAATAAATAAATAAATTGATATCATACTCCATGTAAATTTCCTAATACAATGACATAAATTATGTTGAGAAATTTGTCTCGCAAAAAAATTAAAAAAATAAATATTAATGAAATAATTGAAAAATTTTAAAGAAAAATATGAGTTAGACGTCTCTTTTAAAATCTCACATTCGATGTATTTTTAATTATTTGCGATGTCTATTTGGATAATTCGATATGTTTATAATATAGTTCTCGAAACAAGTTTCGAAATGACGTAGGAGATTTTTGGATTCGATTAACATATGATCGTCGAATATTTTTTAAAATTAGCATGATATCGTAATTCTCAAAATATTAGCTTTAAACAGCTTTTTTTGACAAGTCCGTAACATTTATTACAATTGATCGTTTTGCACCTCATTAACGACATAGAAAACTAGACCCTTAGCACTTTGAAATAGTATCAAGAATGTAATATTAAAAAAAAAAAAGATGTAATATTTTGACTTTATATTATTTTGATATTATGTAATACTTTGAAAATTGAGATAAAAACAAAGGAAAAGTAAGAGAGAGAGAGAGGATTTGCCCAAAAGCCGCCTACGTCCAACCCTAAATCCGTGAAAGTTCTTCTAGATATCCCCACTTAATTCTTTAATTTTTCTTCGTTTGATGATGTGACCATTTAAATTCTGATAATTTATCTCCACTGTTTCTTTGCATCCTCTTTCTTGTAAATGGATCCAGAGTAGTGCTACTTACATCCCACTGGAGATGATCCTCTTCATGTCTCTAACTGTCTGCTTGATTTATCTGCCTGTAATAATTAATTTAAGTGTTATATAAGTAACAAAATATTAATAAACATATCTGATTAAGGCCTATAGGAAAGAAAACTTCAAATAATGCTTGTTTAAAAAGTATTTATAAATTATTAGTTATAAATAAAAAGAAATTAATGAAGAATAAGTAGATAGAATTTATGAAACCAGCGGAACATAAATATAAAGGAATCTAAGTGTGCATGAACCATTTTGGAACATTAGCCAAAAATTTGCTTACCTCTCTTTCCCAGTCACATCTCAATACAATTATGGTTAAAATCAGTGTCTGGAGTGCAGTTCCACCAAATATCATTCCAGTCCAAATCCCCTAATAATGTCAAACAAAGCAGAAATAAAAGGTCTATATATTAGTAACTAAAAAAGGATAAGCATGTAGCTATGGAAATTTGGCCCCTATTTGGTGTTGGGCACGAGCTCGAAATATGGAAAGATATTATTGTCAATGACACCGACTTTTGTAGGTCTCAGCTTAGTACTTCTTCGACTAAAATTCACTAGGTTTGAAACCCTTGTCCCGGCCTTAAAATAATTATTAATTTTGATTTAAATTTTTATCAACTTCTTAAGTTACGGCAAACAGGGACCTAATTCGCTTTTTAGTGAATTTTGATCACATTTTTTTTTCCTCTCCTTGAAAGCAGGCATACATGGAGAGAAACAAAGAATAGAAGTTTGAAGATGAATAAAGTTACCATAACTCCTTGGTGAAAAATCCATTCCATTAGGATACCAAGGGGAAGTCCAACTATATAGTAGCAGGTTATATTAATGTAGGCCACACGTCCTTGCCATCCCGATCCAACAGCCACACCTGTCAAATATATTATATAGTGAAATGATTTGTTGCAAGCAAAAAAGTTTATGTACGTAACCAATATTCAAAAAAAATTAAAATATTTTTATTTACCGGAGAGAACTGGCTGGACACTGTTAAGAAGAATAGTTAAGGCTAAAAGGATAGACAGGTCGTCGACAGCATCAAGAATGGGTTTGCTAGAGGAGAAAAGGATCCCAAATTTATCGTGAAAAATCAGAAGTAACACGGTGAAGAAGAGTCCAATGATTAGAGACGTCGTGACCGACACTATGGTTGCGAACCTAGCTTGTTTTCCATTTCCTGCTCCAAGCTCGTTAGCCACCCTTACCCTGCAACAACATTCATATTACGAGCCTTTCTACAATATGATATTATACGTTTATAATATTGGAAGATAAAGTTAGGAAACGAATTATTTAAAAATAAATTATCAATTAAACTGATGCCTCACCCCGTTCCCACGAAGAAGGCTAGAGGGATCATCATCTCCCAACCATTAATCGTCATGCTGCAGTTAAAAAGTGCACAACTCAGACTAAACAAACTTTATTATAAAGTTAATTGGACTATATATGAGCACAATTAGAAATAATGACCATTTTGACAACAGACATATAAATTGCTTACCAAATTGAAAGGGCATCAACTGCAATTTCTGCATTTATCATATTCCCAGTCATTAGTATCAGTATTCTGTAATACCAATTCTCCAAGCTGTTGATGAAACATTTGTGTTTAATCACATGTAATAAAATAGAAATTCAATTAATTTTAAGTAAAAGATGAAATTTTGAATCTAGTTACCAAAGCATGACTCCTGAAGAAACGGATAACTTGATGAAGTCCCAAAGATCGGAAAAGGCTTCCACTGAGAAGCCGGTCCAAGTGAGAGGGCAACCACCACAGACGGTGTAAAGAAACATTCCCAACACCAAAGTCCACCACGAAATGTTCAAAGTCACGGCGGTTCCCACCACCCCTAGCTTCAGTCCGTACACAAACAACCAGCTGACCGTTACGTGCACTATTAGTGCAAATAAGGCCACCCAAGCAATGACAATAGTCTTAAGCTGGCACTGAAGGAACCTTTGCAGTGGGAACTGAAAGGCAAAGCTGAAGTGGAGAGGGATCATCCACAAGGACAGAGAACCTGAGAGCTCCGCCACATTTTCGGGCTGACCCACCAGCTTCAAGAGTGGACCGGCGAACATATAGAAGGGTAAAAGCAATATACAGCAGGCGAAAAGCACAATCCAAGAACGTTGCATGTATATCCCTAACATATGATATTTTTTTGCCCCAAATGCTTGTCCGCATAAGGTTTCCAGTGCACTTGCCATGCCCAACTTTTGTTAAGAATCAAAAGAAGAAAACAAGATTAATCTTAGTTGATCGACATTAATATCAGGAACGGTTAAAATTGAAATCTGACCAATTTAAAAGTTGGATGAAGAACGAACCAAAAGGCCAAAGTCGAAACCGGTGATGACATTATTGACAATGGATATAGCAGCAAGTTCGGTATCACCAAGGTGTCCAGCAAATGCCTGAGTGATGACATTCATAGAATAGGACGAAATCCGGCTGAAAATGGCAGGGCCAACGATGTGCCAAAGCAGTTTGGACTCGATCCAAATCTTTCGTTTAAGATCCTCATCTTCATAAACGGATGAATTTGAATGGCTCAGTATTAAGGGTGCTTTGCTTTCTTCCCCCATTCTCTATATACTGTAAACTAGTCACTTGGAAGGATAACTATGTTTGTGAATTTTGTTGTGTTTATACGAGGCAGAGGTTGCAGTCCGGGTCAAATCCAATTTGAAAACAAGCTTATGGTAGCGACCCTAATTTATGTGGGTGGGGTCCACCCCAATAGAAAAAAAGCCAAAAAAATACCCACCCCTTGTATATGTAACCTATAGAAGCCCTACAAAATTTCAACCTGAGCATCTCTCCTTGTTTGGTAGGATTTACAATTACAAGTCAACACAAAGGTACAAGTGCACTGGTCCCACCCTAGCCTAGTCTAAGAGTAATTGGCCCCATTGTTTCCTTCGGATTCAGTGAATCGCTTTTGGGTGTTAAATTGCATTACTTCTCTTTTGGGTGTTAAATTGCATTACTTCTCCAAAAAGTAAGTCCTAGTATTTCTTTTATACCTAACACTTTGAATTTTTACAAAGTTAAAACACCAGTTATATTTATTTTTTCTAGCATAAATGTCTCGATATCGACAGGAACATTTACTTTACTATGACTTAAACACATCATAATAGGCAAAGTCATGAGGTAATTGGCAATCCAAAATTTTAGAACTGCCAACAGGAAAAACATCAAACTCCTTCGTTCCTTAGGAATATAAAACTCTTGCTTGAAAGACTAATGTTATGTAATAAATTAATATTGCTCACGAGGACTCTGCATCAACCCCAAAAGACCTTTGAAGATTAAACCAAACGAATAAAGGACCCTAGATTACCTTGTGATCATTGGATTGTTTTAAATCCTCACACATAAACGGAAGATGATAACATTGAAGGAGCTTTTAATGGCTTAGTCAAATACTTCCTCCCTTAGATTTTCTCTCTTGTTCTCCTTTAAGTGCCTCCACTTTTAGAAAATGAAATGTGGATAAACCTAAAACCATATGAAAATATGCCCATAAAAGGGTATAGTTATAATACTCAATTAGGGTTTAAAAATTGCACAAGTTTTCTTGAATTTTATTATAGCAAACCAATGAAGTCACTCACATTTATTGGAGCTAAGAGAGGGACCTAACCGAACTCACATGATTCAAGTTCCAATAGATGTTTTTAATTGAATCAACTATTAACCAATTGAGATACATCTATTAATCCCGACTCATTCTACTAAAAATTCTAGATTATACTCTCGAATCAAGTGACAGTTATAGAAGCAAATTATGATCGAATAACAATATTCCCATATTATCGTTCCACACATCAACTCCCATTTGACCGTTAATATGTCGAAAAAGAAAAATGATTGTTTTGTCTTTCAACATGTATTGCCCTCTAAGTTTCATTTTCATAAGGCGAACTCGTTGTTATAAAATCACAGCATAAAGTGCAACGATCTCATCATTAGACTACTGAGTTCAAGTTCAATTTGCCTATAGAAAATACTTTAGAGTGACGATCGTCTCATCTCAATGATTAAAGGATTCCACTATCACAAGTATATGATCCCTAATTGTATCGGTCCGATTCCTAAAATATCAAGATCAACTTAGCCATGCCTATTTGGTATGGTTTACAATACACTCGAAAAGTCAACACACAGGTACAGATGGATTGGTCCATCCTAACTATTATTTTGAAAATAAATAATATAACGTAGCATGATTTATACCTAGGATAATCTTGGAGTCATTGGCCCCACCATTTCATTGGGATCCAGTGAGCCTCTTTTAAGTGTTAAATAGCATTACTTCTCCAAAAAGTAAGTCATAGTATTTCTTCTATACCTAACACTTCGAATTTTTATAAAATTAAGATACCAGTTATCTTTATCTTTTTTGGCATAAATTTACCGATGTCAACAGGAGCGTTTGTTTTGCTATGACACAAGCACATCATGTTAGGCAAAGTCATGAAGTAAATGACAATTCAAAATTTTAGAACAGCCAATAGGAAAAACATCAAACTCCTCATTCCTCATGAATATGAAACTCTAGCTTGAACGACTAATGTTATGTAATAAATTAATATTACTTGCGAGGACTCCACATCAACCCAAGAGACCTTTAAAGATTAAACCAAACAGACCTTAGATTATCTTGTGATCATTGAATGTTTTTAAATCCACACACATAAAGGGAAGATGATAAGATTGAAGGAGCTTTTAATGGCTTAGTCAAATGCTTCTACCCTTAGATCTTCTCCCTTGTGCTCATTTAGGCGCCTCCTCTTTTGGGAAATGAAATGTGGCCAACTCTAAAACCATATAAAAATATGCTCATAAATAGCATATTTATAATACTCATTAGAGTTAAAAATTGCACACTTTTTCTTGGATTTTATTATAATAGATCAATTAAGTCAAACACCTTTATTGGAGCCAAGAGAAGGACCTAATCGGACTCACATGACTCAAATTTCAATAGATGCTTCTAATTGAGTCAACTCTTGGTCAATTGAGATACATCTATTAATCCCAACTCATTCTACCGAAAATTCGAGATTGCACTCTCGAATCAAGTGACAGTTATAGAAACAAATTATGATCCGATAACAATATTCTCCGATTATCATTCCATAAATCAATCCCCATTTAACCATCAATATGTTGAAAATGGCAAAATGATCGTTTTGTCCTTCAACATGTATTGCCCTCGAAGTTCTATTTTCATAAGGCGAATTCTTTGTGATCAAATCACAGTATAAAGTGCAACGATCTCATCATCAAACTACTGAGCTCAGGTTCAACTTGCCTATAAAAAATATCTTAGAGTGGCGATCGTCTCATCTCAATGACGAATGGATTCCACTATCCTAAGTATATGATCCCTAATCGTTTTGGCCTAATTCCCAAAACATCGAGATCAACTTAGCCATGCCTGTTTGTTATGGTTTACAAATACACTTGTAAAAGTCAACACAAAGGTACAGGTGGACTGGTCCACCCTAACTATTATTTTCAAAATAAATAATATAATGTAGCATGATTCATACCTAGCCTAGTCTTGAAGTCATTGGCCTCACCATTTCATTGGGATCCAATGAACCGCTTTTAAGTGTTAAATAGCATTGCACCTCCAAAAAGTAAGTCATAATATTCGTCTGTACCTAATACTTCAAATTTTTATAAAGTTAAGACACAAGTTATCTTTACGTTTTTTGGCATATATGTCTCGATATCAACAAAAGCACTTGGTTTTGCTATGACATAAGCACATCATGGTAGGCAAAGTCATGAAGTAAATGGCAAACCAAAATTTTAGAACTGCCAACTGGAAAAACTTCAAACTCTTTCATTCCTCATGAATATGAAACTCTGACTTAAAAGACTAATGTTATGTAATAAATTAATATTGCTTGCGAGGACTCCACATCAACCCCAAGAGACCTTTGAAGATTAAACCAAACAAATAAAGAGCCTTAGATTACCTTGTGATCGTTGAATGTTTTTCAATTCTCACACGTAAAGGGAAGATGATAATATTGAAGGAGTTTTTAATGGCTTAGCCAAATGCTTCCATCCTTAGATCTTCTCCCTTGTGCTCATTTAGGTGCCTCCACTTTTGGGAAATAAAATGTGGCCAACCCTAAAACCATATGAAAATATGCCCATAAATAGCATATTCATAATACTCATTAGGGTAAAAAATTGCACACTTTTTCTTGGATTTTATTATAGTAGACCAATTAAGTCAAACACCTTTATTGGAGCCAAGAGAGGGACCTAATCGAACTCACATGACTTAAGTTCCAATAGATGCTTCTAATTGAGTCAACTCTTGGCCAATTGAGATACATCTATTAATCCCAACTCATTCTACCAAAAATTTGAGATTGCATTCTCAAATCAAGTGACAGTTATAGAAACAAATTATGATCCGATAACAATATTCTCCGATTATCATTCCACAAATCAATCCCCATTTAACCATCAATATGTTGAAAATGGAAAAATGATAGTTTTGTCCTTCAACATGTATTGCCCTCTAAGTTCTATTTTTATAAGGCGAATTCGTTGTGATCAAATCATAGTATAAAGTGCAACGATCTCATCATCAAACTACTGAGCTCAGGTTCAATTTGCCTATAGAAAATATCTTAGAGTGACGATCTTCTCATCTCAAGGATTAATGAATTCCACTATCGCAAGTATATGATCCCTAATTGTTTCGGCCTAATTCCCAGAACATCGAGATCAACTTAGCCATGCTTATTTGTTATGGTTTACAAATACACTTGTAAAAGTCAACACACAGGTACAGGTGGACTGATCTACTCTTGCTGTCATTTTCAAAATAAATAATATAACGTAGCATGATTCATACCTAGCCCGGTCTTGGAGTCATTGGCCCCACCATTTCATTGGGATCCAGTAAACCGCTTTTAAGTGTTAAATAGCATTACTCCTCCAAAAAGTAAGTCATAGTATTTCTTCTGTACCTAACACTTCGAATTTTTATAAAGTTAAGACACAAGTTATCTTTATTTTTTCTGACATAAATGTCTCGATATCAACAAGAGCGTTTGTTTTGCTATGACATTAGCACATCATGATAGGCAAAGCCATGAGGTAAATGGCAATCCAAAAATTTAGAACTGCCAACAAGAAAAACATCAAACTACTTCGTTCTTTAGGAATATGAAACTCTAGCTTGAAAGACTAACGTTATGTAATAAATTAATATTGCTCGAGAGGACTCCACATCAACCCCAAGAAAACTTTAAAGATTGAACCAAACGAATAAAGGACCTTAGATTACCTTGTGATCATTGAATGTTTTTAAATCTTCACACATAAAGAGAAGATGATAACATTGAAGGAATTTTTAATGGCTTAACCAAATGCTTCCTCCCTTAAATCTTCTCCCTTGTGCTCATTTAGATGCCTCCTTTTTTGGAAAATAAAATGTGGCTAACCCTAAAACCATATAAAAATATTCCCATAAATAGCATATTTATAATACTCAATTAGGGTTAGAAAATTGCACAAATTTTCTTGAATTTTATTATTGCAGACCAATTAAGTCAAACATCTTTATTGGATCCAAGAGAGAAACCTAACCGAACTCACATGACTCAAGTTCCAATAGATATTTCTAATTGAGTTAACTCTTGACCAATTGAGAAACATCTATTAATCCTGACTCATTTTTCCAAAAATTTGAGATTATACTATTAAATCAAGTGACAGTTATAAAAGTAAATTATGATCCGATAACAATAATCTCTTATTATCGTTCAACAAATCAACCTCCATTTGATCGTCAATATGTTGAAAATGGCAGAATAATCATTTTGTGCTTCAACATGTATTGCCCTCTAAGATCGATTTTCATAAGGCGAATTCGTTGTGATCAAATCACAGTATATAATGCAACGATCTTATCATCAAATTATTGAGCTCAGGTTCAATTTGCCCATATAAAATACCTTAAAGTGACGATCGTCTCATCTCAATGATTAATGGATTTCACTATCGCAAGTATATAATCCCTAATTGTTTCGGCCCGATTCCCAAAATATCGAGATCAACTTAGCCATGCCTGTTTGGTATGGTTTACAAATACACTTGTAAAAGTCAACACACAGGTACAGATGGACTGGTCCACCCTAGCTGTTATTTTCAAAATAAATAATATAACGTATCATGATTCATACCTAGCTCGGTCTTGGAGTCATTGGCCCCACCATTTCACTAGGATCCAGTGAACCACTTTTAAGTGTTAAATAGCATTACTCCTCCAAAAAGTAAGTCCTAGTATTTCTTATATACCTAATACTTCGAATTTTTATATAGTTAAAGACACTGGTTATCTTTATTTTTTTGGCATAAATGTCTCGATATCAACGGGAGCGTTTGTTTTTCTATGACATAAGCACATCATAATAGGTAAAGTCATGAGGTAGATGACAATCCAAAATTATAGAACTGCCAATTGGAAAAACATCAAACTCTTTCGTTCATCAGGAATATAAAACCCTTGCTTGAAAATTATGAGGACTCCACATCAACCCCAAGAGGCCTCTTTACTTTCCTATGACATTTGCTTAAAAGGACTTCATTGCATGTCAATGTGTGCGCTATCATCTGCATCAAGGTTGATGAGGCCCACCCTAAACATAAAATGCCTTAGTAGTCAAAGCATCATCTAGCAAAGGCTTGCTCGACCTAATACTTGGATTAAAGGACAAATGGAAGCATCATCCAAACGGCGAAAAAAAACAACCTTAATTCAATCTTGAACATAGACATCATTTTTTTTGAGCAACCTGATACAATCAAATCGATATGATCATCCATACAATGATTAATGGATTCCACTATCGAAGTATATGATCCATAATTGTTTCTGCCCAATTCCCAAAACATCGAGATCAACTTAGCCATGCCTATTTGGTATGGTTTACAAATACACTTGTAAAAGTCAACACACGGGTACATGTGGACTGGTCTACCCTAGCTGTTATTTTCAAAATAAATAATATAACATAGCATGATTCATACCTAGCCTGGTCTTGGAGTCATTGGCCCTACCATTTCATTGGGAACCAGTTAACCACTTTTAAGTGTTAAATAGAATTACTCCTCCAAAAAGTAAGTCCTACTATTTCTTCTATACCTAACACTTCGAATTTTTATAAAGTTAAAGACACAGGTTATCTTTATTTTTTCTGGCATAGATGTCTCGATATCAAAGAGAGCGTTTGTTTTGCTATGACATAAGCACATCATAATAGGTAAAGTCATGAGGTAGATGGCAATCGAAAATTATAGAACTGCCAACTGGGAAAACATCAAACTCTTTCGTTCCTCGGGAATATAAAACCCTTGCTTCAAAATTATGAGGACTCCACATCGACCCCAAGAGGCCTCTTTACTTTCCTATGATGTTTGCTCAAAAGGACTTCATTGCATGTCAATGTGTGCGCTATCATCTGCATCAAGGTTGATAAGGCCCACCCTAAACATAAAATGCCTTAGTAGTCAAAGCATCATCTAACAAAGCCTTGCTCGACCCTAATACTTGGATTAAAGGACAAATGGAACATCATCCAAACGGCGAAAAAAACAACCTTAATTCAATCTTGAACATAGATATCAATTTTTTGAACAACCTGATACAATCAAATCAGTATGATCATCATGTGTACATAATAAAATGCATGACAAGTGTCACAAAATCATAAAACTCGACTAAAGTATTAAAACTAGAGTTTAATCATACTTACAGCGTAATTGTAAGTGTTTTCACTAACAAAAAATAAATAAATGTCCCTAAAAATCGTTAATAAAAAAGGCCATCAGCACAAATAAAAATGGGTTGAAAATTAATTAAAAAGCTAAAGGAAGAAAATTTTTAGAGATATAATATTCGAGTTAATTCTTTCATTGGTCATTGTACTTTATCTATCGTCACAGCTTACCCATTGAACTTTACGATGCTTCCCAATAGCCATTGAACTTATCTCAGTTATACTGAAATGGCCATCGGATGGATTCCATTCGTGAATATGTCCACGTGAAAGACGAAAAGCTGATTTGTTTATTAAAATGTCAACCTTTTCTGCACGTAGATGACAAATCATCCAAACGCAGCCTTACCCACCTACGGTGATAAAAAAAATGTGAAATGACAATTGAATGAAATCAAAATCAAAACATTCTTACTCCAATGAAATTGAAGAAACCATAGCCATTGTCCCAAATCCATTTCAATTGCAGAAATGTGTTTCCTCCTTCGAATCGAAAAACCCGTAAAAACGTCACAAAGAACCTTAGGCCTGAAATCCAAATAGAAATCCATTTCTTTTTGATTGCAATAGGGGAATCACAACATAAATATCAAACCCAACTGTAATTCCCAAATCAATTTCAAATCCGAACACCCAAATCATTTTCGAACATCCGTCGACAACCCTCCAAAATTCTAGCTTACAAGTTGCAAGTTGTTGTATTGCATTAGAGAAGGCATGCACATGGATGACGAAGGTAAAGGTAAATTTGATGTAGATGTTATAGTTTATGACTTGTTGTGGGTGGTGTTACAAGCATTTCGTAATAGCATTGTTTGTTATACTAGCATTATGATAGTAGCAATCGGGACTGCATTTAAGATGCCCATATCCTCCATGTAGATAGCATATTTTGCAAGCCCATTGTACTCTTCCATCCTCACTAACCTTAAACTTTGCATTATATTCGAAGATTTTACCTGTAGTCTCTCAGAAGCATCAACTGTAAGATCCCAATTGCATATGTTGTTTTTGAAAGAAAGAACACGAAAACTTGGAGATGGTTCATGAAGTTCGTTCAGATGATATTGTGATTGACAATGGTAAAGGTTGGAAATTGATGACAAATAGACTAAAAGGTTTATAGAATGTGATGGAGGAGTTGTTTTCTGGGGCTAAGTGTTCGCTAAAATCCTATATCGCAAGTGCACGGGTTCCGTTCAAGCAATAGAGTGTACTTTTTGAGTCCGAATCGATCCCTTGAAGAATGTTTATTCCAATTACACTGGAGTTGATTCGAAAAACGACCAAGACATACACAATTAATATCTTTGAATTTGAAAATTAAAAGAAAATGATTCTAAGTATTCAAGTGAAATACCCAATTGCAATTATGATAGGAGTTAGATTTTAATCGAGTTGGGATTTATGATTCCACTTGGCTGTCACTAAATTAATTCCTCAAAACAATTCAATTGAACATTGCTCACTTTTCTCGTCAAACCCGATTTTCCTATTTTAGTTAATTACCTTTCTCAAGTGAAACTAACCCTTATCAATTGGTTTAACATACTATATCTCTATGTTGATTAAACACGATCAAAAGCATTAAATATTAATGAAAATAACTCAAAGGGTTACCTAGGGCTAGGAATATATCTCTATTTCCACAAGAACCTAAGGTTTCTACCACCTTAGTCTAAAAATAATTTCTCAATAATCACACAAATCACTAGACATTATCACATAGTGGCCACAATAATGATAATACACTCAAAACAATGGTAAAAACACAAGAACATAAGCATAAAATAGTGGATAAAGAAATTTATATAGTTAAGCCAAGCTCCTCATTCATCCCAACACCAAAATGTTTAGCCAATTGTATTTGTAGGGCACAAAATGAAAGAATTAAAGGAATACATCACAAAAGTTGATAAAAATATAATGTAAAATACAAGACAAAGAAATAAACCCGTCCCTTGGTCGGATCCTTGAAGCTTGCTTGATTTTGGTCTTGATTTCTCAAAGATTTTCTCCTTTTGGTGTGGTATTTCTTCTTCTTTTTTCTTGCCCCCTTTTCTCTCTAAGCTAGGGTTTTTTAAGTGAATGAAGAATGAGAGAAAAATGGATCAATTTTGCCTTTTAAATGGCTCAAAAATCGTGTTTTGTAATTGCAAAATGATCCCTAACTACAAAGATATAGGCAAACAGGTCCTTAACCACGATCGAGGTGCTCTGAAAATGGTGCTGTAGCACTACAAGGGACAGGTGTGGTGCCGCAGCACTGCTACAGTGGCGTTGCGGAGCCGCTACAGTGGCACACCCCATTTTTAGTATTTGCAGCTCAGGTCTTTCCCATATTTGCACACTAGATCCCTCAACTTTGAACTTGTATGAGCTTGTCCAATGCTTGATTGTGTATGTGTGTGCATAGTCACATTTAATTTTTATCTAAATTCAGAAAAAATTATCAAGACAGAAAAATTTTCAAATTAGCTCCAACCCAATCCTTTTGGTCAAGTATTTTCCTTTTCCTCTCGTGAAATTCACATCAAAATATAGCAATTTCATTCTCTTTCCCAAGCGTAAAACTAAAGGTTGCTCTCTAATCATTCATTTCTTTTTGCACTCTAGTTTGGTTGGGTCTAACAAGCAATATCAATCTCTATTCATGTGATGATTCTGCACTAATGAGTGATTCCATATTCAAGTTTATACTAAGAAATTCAAACCCACTAGTTATCTAAGACCAAATATCAATTACAATTTCATAACAAATAATTTTTTTTCTTTTTTTTATTGTCAAATCCCATGTTTTACCTCACTCCCTTAAGCTTTCTTCTTGATCTTTATAGCGAGCTTTAGGTCGATAACTCTCGGTTGTTTAGGCCAAAGGGTACCAGGTTTTAAAATACTTATACAGACTTAATAACTCAAGTAAACAAGGCTACGAAGTGAGGCTCAAGATTCAACAAGTGCAATAATACTCCTTTTTTTTAAAAGCATTAACAAATATGAGGCTTAGATCCCTAGCATATGGTCATTACCTAGCTTATAGTTGGCAAAAGACACTCCACACAAATATTTTCAACATGGACGGAATCAACACACTTCTAGATAATATCCATCACCGACTCGACCATCCCCAGACTTTTCTCATAGTATGGTTAAGTGAAAAAGAAGTGAGAATATGATTGACATAAATTTATGCACAACTCACAACCTAGTTCAACAAATTCAAAAATCTCTCCATCAATCAACCATTTCCAAATCTCGACAACAACCAATCGTGACTAATGTGCTCAAAGTGGTATAATATCTCACATGGACAAGCAAATTTCAAGATCGAGGCAAATAACATGATTGGCCATGACTTATGAATTAACAACAATTTTAAACATCACATCAAATCATCAAAAGCCGACAAGGCTCCAACATGTCAATGTTAACACCACTATAAGAACAATATATAAGCACAATATCCCATCAACACCCCCAAACTTAATTTACACATTGTCCTCAGTGTGTACATAACCAATAAAAATAAGTAAAGGGGATGGACAAAACTTCCCTGATAAGATTTTTGTTGAAGTTTGTTGTCGATGACTTTTTAGGTCATAGCTTAATGTACACTCCCAAGCTTGTTAAGATTTATGGGTGGCTAGGACTTCAATGATTAGGACCTACAAAAGAACGGTATTAATCCAAAATTCAATAACAAAAGTATTAATCACAAGTAATATATAAAAAAACGTAAGGATAAGAAAGTTGGGTTGTCTCCCAACAAGCGCTTGGTTATAGTCCCTAGCTCGACTATAGGCCTTGTTCACTCCGGATTGGCAAGAGGGATGGAGGACTTCACCTTAGAAAAATCACCTCCAAAGTATGGTTTCAACAGTTGCCCGTTAACTTTGAAATTTCCCTTTTCCTCATGATGAAGTTCAACCGCTCCATGTGGAAAAATTTTAGCGATAGTGAAAGGACCCAACCATCTTGAGCGGAGCTTCCCAGGGAACAATCGGAGTTGAGAATTGTAAAGAAGAACTTGTTGCCCTACAATGCTTTACAATGTTTTGGTCATGCCATTTCTTTGTCTTCTCATTATAAATTCGAGCACTTTTATATGAATCAAGGCGGAGCTCATCAAGTTCATTCAATTGGAGCAATTTTTTCTCGCTGGCCGATTTAACATCACAATTCAAAGTTTTTATCGCCCAATAAGCCTAGTTCTCAAGTTCTACCGAGAGGTGGCAAGCTTTCCCAAACAATATACGATAAGGAGACATACTAATGGGTATTTTGAAAGCGGTACAGTAAGCCCATAATGCATTATCCAATTTCTTGGACCAATCTTTTTTAGAGGCACCCACTGTCAATTCAAGAATCCTCTTTAACTCCCTATTTGAGATCTCAACTTGGCCACTAGTTTGAAGATTATAGGGAGTGGCCACACGATGCTTTACTCCATATTTGGTCAATAGTGAGTCGAAGAGGCGATTGTAAAAATATTTACCTCCATCACTAATGATAGCTCGAAGGGTACCATAGCGAGAGAAGATATTTTTTCTTTAAAAAGTTCACTATCACCCGAGCATCATTAGTGGGCACAGCCACCGCTTCTACCCACTTTGACACATAATCAACCGCCACTAATATGTATTGATTTGAGAATGAAGAAGGAAAAGGCCCCATGAAATCAATACTCCACACATCAAAAATCTCTACCTCCAATATAGAATTCAAAGGCATTTCATTTCGGTTGGAAATATTACCATTGCGTTGGCATTTGTCGCATTTGAAGACAAGAGTATGAGCATCTTTGAATAACTAGGCCAATAAAAATCGGATTGAAGTACCTTTGATGCGGTTTTAATGGCCCCAAAGTGACCACCATAGGGAGAAGAATGACATTGTTCAAGAATTTGCTCCATTTCTTCTTCTGGTACACATTTTCGAATAATTTGATCCGGACCCCGTTTGAAAAACAAATGATCATCCCCAAAATAGCGCTTGATATCAGCGAAGAACCTTGTCCTTTCTTGGTAAGAAAGATCCGATGGAGTACTGCCACTAGCAAGAAAGTTCACATGGTCTGCATACCATGGTATATGAGTGGCTTGTAGAATATGCATAATTTGCAAGAGTTGTTCATCGGGGAACACCTCATTTATCTCTCCATCCACTACCTCTACGGGTTGCTCAAGTCGAGACAGATGATCGGCAATAACATTTTCGATCCCTTTTTTATCGCGAATTTTCAAGTCAAACTCTTGTAGAAGAAAGACCCATCCCATCTAATCAACCGAGGCTTGACATCTTTCTTTGCTAGCAAATACTTGAGGGCCGAATGGTCTGTGTAAACAATCACTTTCGATCCAATGAGGTAAGATTGAAATTTATCAAATGCAAATACTACTGTAAGCATCTCTTTTTCAGTAGTAGCGTAGTTCAATTGAGCATCGATCAAAGTCCGGCAAGCATAGTAGATAACATGCAAAATTTTATCTCTCATTTGCTCCAAAACTACTCCAATGGCATAATCACTTGCATCGTACATAAGTTCAAATGGTAGATTCCAATTTGGAGCTACAATGAAAGGAGCCGTGATGAGTTTCTCTTTAAAAGTGTTGAAAGCATGGAGACACTCTTGAAAGAAATTAAATGGAGTATTCTTCTCTAGTAAGGAGCAAAGTGGCTTTGTAATCTTCGAGAAGTCTTTGATAAAACTCCTATAAAATTCGGCATGTCCCGAAAAACTCCTTATCCCTTTCACCGAGATAGGTGGAGGTAATTTCTCAATCACTTGGATTTTTGCCTTGTCAACTTCTATCCTTTTATGTGAAATTCGATGGGCAAGAACTATGCCTTCCTGGACCATGAAATGACATTTTTTCCAATTAAGTACTAAATTGGTCCCCCACATCTTTTCAACACCATCTCCAAATTGCTCAAACATCCGTCAAATGAGGCCCCAAATATCGAGAAGTCATCCATAAAAACCTCAATACATTTTTCCACCATGTCGAAAAAAATAGCCATCAAACACCTTTGGAAAGTGGCGGGTGCGTTGAAAAGACCAAAGGGCATCCTTCTATATGCAAATGTACCATATGGGCATGTAAATGTAGTTTTTTCTTGATCCTCTGGGGCTATAGAAATTTGATTATAGCCTGAATACCCATCCAAAAAGCAATAGTAAGAATATCCCGCTAACCGCTCAAGCATTTAATCAATAAAAGGGAGAGGAAAGTGATCATTCCTTGTAGCCTTGTTAAGCTTGCGGTAGTCTATGCATACCCTTCAACCGGTCACGGGTCTAGTAGGCACAAACTCATTATCCTCATTTTCCACAACCGTGACTCCTCCTTTCTTTGGTACCACTTGAACGGGGCTCACCCATGCATTATTTGAAATCGGATAAATAATGTCTACATCTAGGCACTTTACCACCTCGACTCTTACCACTTCTTTCATGTTGGGGTTCAACCGCCTTTGATGCTCCACTGATGGTTTGAAATCATCCTCCATAAGGGTTTTGTGCATGCATAATGAAGGACTAATTCCCCGAATGTCTGCAATAGTCCAACCAATGGCTTCATTGTGTTCCCTCAGCACCCGAAGTAGCTTCCCTTCCTCCAATTCACTTAAGAAATTAGCAATGATAATCGGACGCATAGATGACTCTCCCAAATAAGCATACCTCAAATGAGATGGAAGAGGCTTCAAATCAAGTATAGGTGCCTACAGAAGAGATGACAGTGGTGGTGAAGAGCTCTGTTTCAAGTCCTCATAATTTGGTGTCCTCTTGTAAGACCGAGAAGGTATAGCCTCCAAGTAGTGTATCATATGCTCAACTTCAGGATCTTACTCTTTGATAGCTGAAGGACATACAAGACATGTTTCCACAGGATCCTTAGAAAGCCTATAAAGAGGCTTGGCAACCACATGTTCAATAACATCCACGCGAAGCCATGAATCGGATTCCGATGGATACTTGATGGCTTTCAAGATTTTGAATGTAACTTGTTCATCTTGGAGTCTTAGAATGAGCTGTCCCTCTTGCACATCAATCAAAGCTCAGTCGGTGGCAAGAAACGGCTGTCCCAAAATGATAGGGATGTCATGATCCTCTTCCATGTCAAGAATTATGAAATCGATTGGAAATATAAATTTGTCCACCTTGACCAATAAATCCTCAATGACACCATTATGATATTTTATTAATCGATCAGCCAATTGTAATGACACGGTGGTGGCCTTGGCTTCTCCTAATCCCAACTTCCTGAAAATAGACAAAGGCAACAAATTAATACTAGCATCAAGATCACATAAAGCTTTACTAAAATTTAAATCACCAATAATGCATGGAATAGTAAAACTCCCTGGATCTTTGATTTTCGGTGGTAGCTTCTTTTGAAGGATGGCACTACACTCCTCCGTTAGCATTACTATCTCATGCCCTTCGAGATTTCTTTTGTTTGAAAGAATATCCTTCATAAATTTGGCATAACTCGGCATTTGAGCTAATGCATCGGCAAATGGAATGTTTATGTGTAGTTTCTTGAATACCTCCAAAAGTTTTCCAAACTGAGAATCCAATTTCTGTTTGTGAAGCCTTTGTATGAAGGGAATAGGAGGCACATAAGTTGATCGGTGTTGGAGCCTTTGATGTTGATGGCTCCGGTTCATTTTCTTTGTTTGCTTCATCCTTTGCATTAGGTTCTTGCCTAACCCCTTCTTCTTCTATAGGTGCCTTGCCAGTTTGAGCCTTAGGACGTACCACCGTGATTTCGGGCAACTGTACCCCACTCCTAATGGTAATGGCTTGCACATTCTCCCTTGGATTTGTTTCGGTGTTGCTAGTCAACGTCCCTTGTTGCCTTTCGGAGAGAATCTTAGCAATTTGACCCACTTGACGTTCCAAGTTTTTCAAAGAGACATCACTACGTTCCTGATATTGCAATTGATGGTTTGCTAACTTAGCAATGGCATCTTACCAACCTTCTTTTTTCTCTTATGGCCTCGGGTTGAGCATAGTTTGGTTTCCATAAGAGGAGTTTGGATGATTTTGCCAACCGGGGTTATAAGTTTGAAAGTAAGGATTATACCCTTGGCGTTGAAAGTTTTGAGCATATGCCACTTGCTCGGTGGATGCCAAACTACTACCTATCAATGGGCAACTCGGGCTTGGGTGATTTGCTCCACAAATATCACACATAGGCGGAGATTGTACCATATGAGCGGAATGAGAGTTAGACTTAGAGGTAGATGTAGATGTAGAAAGTCCTTCTACCTTCTTTGCTAATAAGTCGATCTTTGCTAGAACCATTGAGAAAACTTCACCATCTTGAACTCCACCAACACCTCTTTGTGAACCTCTATCTGACCACATAGTACTTTGCTCACTCATGACCTCAAATAGATCATATGCTTCCCGAATACTCTTCTTCTTGATTGAGCCATTAGATGATGAACATACATTTGAACGACAAGAAGGAGTCAACCCGGCATAAAAATAATTCACTTGTTGTCCCATTGTGATTCCATGATTTGGACATTTTCGAAGCATATCCTTGAACCTTTCCCAAGCCTCGTGAAAGCTCTCAAATTTGGATTATTGGAAAGTGGTTATGTCATGCTTAAGTTTGGCTACTCAGGCGGGTGGAAAGAATTTGGTTGTGAATTTTTGAACAAATTACATCCAACTATTTATACTTCCAGGGAATAGAGTTTCAAGCCACTCCCTTGCCTTATCCTTTAAAGTGTGAACAAATAAGCTCATCCAGATCCCTTCCACATTCACACCTTCATAGTTAAAGTTTCCAACATTTTCTATAAACCGTGCAACATGTGAGTGAGAGTTCTCATTAATTCTTCCACAGAATGGAATAGTACTGGAACAAGCTGATGACATCCGGAAGAAGTTGAAAGTTTGGATGTCCATATGAAGGGTAGACAATACTTGATTCATTCTCTACTACGGGTGGGTTCATAAAGTCCCAAAATAGCATATCTTCCTCATTTACATTGGGCTCTTGAGCTCTACCCACTTGATTAACAAAACCCGGTGAAATGCCACCTCGAGGAACATTTTTCGGTTAAGCATTAGGTTCCAAATTACCTCCTTGGTGTGCCATCTCAATCAATTGTTGCCTTCTTAATTCTCTTTGTTCCCGTCGCCTTCTTCGAAAAGTTCTTTCAATATCCGGATCAAGTTCGAAAAGATCAAAACTTTTCGAACGAAGCATGCACTACTGAAGACCTAGAGAAACCAAAATTAAGAAGTCAACTTTAAGATAAAAATTTAAAAACTACACAAAAGAACAAAAATAAAATTCTGAAAATTCGAATCAACAAAAGATTGTAATTGAATTAAAACACTCCTCGGCAATGGCGCAAAAAAATTGTTCGCTAAAATCCTATACTGCAAGTACACGGATCGCGTTCAAGTAATAGAATGGACTTTTTGAGTCCGAGTCGATCCCTCGAAGAGTGTTTATTCCAATTACATGGGAGTTAATTTGAAAAATGATCGAGAAATACACAATTAATATCTTTGAATTTGAAAATTAAAAGAAAATGATTCTAAGTATTCAAGTGAAATACACAATTGCAATTATGATAGAAGTTAGATTTTAATCTGGTTGAGATTTATGATTCCACTTGGCTGTCACTAAATTAATTCCTTAAAACAATTCAATAGAGCATTGCTCACTTTTCTCGTCAAACTCGATTTTCCTATTTTAGTTAATTAACTTTCTCAAGTGAAACTAACCCTTATCAATTGGTTTAACCTACTATATCTCTATGTTGATTAAACACGATCGAAAGCATTAAATATTAATGAAAATAACTAAAGAGTTACCTAGGGCTAGGAATATATCTCTATTTCCACAAGAACCTAAGGTTTCTACCACCTTAGTCTAAAATGTGCAACAATTTCTCAATAATCACACAAATCACTAGACATTATCACATAGTGGCCACAATAATGATAAAACACTCAAAACAATGGTAAAAACACAAGAATATAAGCATTAAATAGTGGATAAAGAAATTTATATAGTTAAGCCAAGCTCCTCATTCATCCCAACATCAAAATGTTTAGCCAATTGTATTTGTAGGGCACAAATGAAAGGATTAAAGGAATACATCACAAAAGTTGAGAAAAATATAATGTAAAATACAAGACAAAGAAATAAACCCGTCCATTGGTCAAATCCTTGAAGCTTGCTTGGTTTTGGTCTTGATTTCTCAAAGATTTTCTCCCTTTGGTGTGGTATTTCTTCTCCTTTTTGCTTGCCCCCTTTTCTTTCTAAGCTAGGGTTTTTTAAGTGAATGAAGAATGAGAGAAAAATGGATCAATTTTGCCTTTTAAATGGCTCAAAAATCGTGTTTTGTAATTGCAAAATGATCACTACCTACAAAGATATAGGCAAACAGGTCATTAGCCACGGCCACGGCGCTCTGAAAATTGTGCTGCAGCACTATAAGGGACAGAGGTGTGGCACCACGGCGCTGCTACAGTGGCGCGCCCAATTTTTAGTATTTGCAGCTCAGGTCCTCTCCAAATTTTCACACTAGATCCCTTAACCTCGAACTTGTACATTTTAGTCCTCAAAATTTGACTTTTCTTTCAATCATGCCCTCCAAAATTTGCAACATTAAGTCCTTAAACTTTCGGCACTTGTACACTTTGGTCCTTGAATTCATTTTTTGTGCACTTTTGGTCATCTTTTCCTTCATTTAGCCATTTTCTCCTTCAATTTGGGATTTTGGCTTACGAACACCATAATTACACAATTATAAATAGGAATTCATTCAATTTCATCAATAAATAGCTCATTAAAATGCCTAATAAGTGCGTAAAAACACACTTATCACTAAGCATAGATTATGTGTCCAATGTATGTACACAAACTTCTTCAGTCAAGGTTATAAGGGAAATATTCTAAAAAATTACCTCTGGTGTGTTGCAAAATCAAAAACTATCCTTGACCATCAACATTGGTTGCAGCAAATTAGGCAACACAACAAAGATACGTACAAATGGTTGATGCAAAGGCCTCCGCAAGAATGGAGCAAGTCTCATTTCTTAGTTCATGTCAAAAGAGACATCCTTTTAAATAATGTATGTGATGTGTTCAATAAGACATTGTGAAGTGATAGGGAAAATATGATTATTACAATACTTACTTCTATTCAATTAAGCTTCATAACTCGAATTCATAAGCATCGATAGAATATAATGAGATGCATGGGTCGTTTGTGGCCTAAGATCAGGAGAAAACTTTAAAACATTGCGAAGAAGTCTCACGAATGCACATTGCACTTATCTAAGGGGGCCTAAATGGCAAGTTGATTGCAGCTTCAGAACATATGTCGTCGATTTACAAGAACGAGCATGTGCCTGTAGAGGATGAAACTAACTGGGATTCCGTGCATGCACGCAAGTCCATTATAAGAGAGTTTATGAACGACCCAGAAAAAATACGTTAACAACTGCTACATAATCAAGACATATATGAGATGCTATGACAACATTTTGAACCCCATTAACGGGATGAAATTATAGCCACATTTGGAGGTCGTAGACATAATTTCCCCTTTGTGTATTGTCCAACAAAAGAGAAAAGAGCAGGTAAATAGGAGGAAAGGGGTGGACAAAGATGTGGTTGTGGATTCTCGAGGAAAATCTTACGTTCGAAGAAAGGGTTGAGTGAAAATGACACGTTCAACATGCGGAGCACGCGATCACAATTAATGGTATCATGAAAGATCGGATGCACTTGATACCGATGTGAGCATAACATTTGTTTTTTATAAGCATGTCTAAATCATTTAATTGTATTCCAATTCATTTCTTAAGTAACAAGAATGGTTTGAAGGAGAATTAGAAGTCGTGGATGAAAGTAGCAATGTAATAGGTAACGAACGGGTAAAGTTGTAGTCCGTATTACAATCAGTATCTCTTTTTCTCATTAGTGCTAATCAAATGGACAACAATAACCATCAGATGCCCAAAATTCTTTATTCGTGTATGTTTAAGAAAATGCTATTGATGTTTCTTGTACTTCATCTATTTTGCATCATCTCACCTATTCCATATGATTTGAACATGGAGTTAATCTGACTTGTTTGTTGATTTACAGGAAAACATGGTCGCCAAAAGAATGCCACGTAGAAAGAGATCATCGTCGACCCACAACCTAGTTGAAGGACAAAAATTTCAATTCCTGCCTATTCCCATGGCAGTTAGAGAAATGCAAATAGGGAGCGTAACATTTGGACCAGCTACCACCTTACCTAATGTTAATGTTCCTACCACAAAGTTAATTTTGAAGTGATTGTCAATGAGTTGCAGAGTATTGATGAGGTAGAATCATCGCGGTTAAGGGCAGACAGGGCATAAAAAAAAAATTATGCCAAGATTTCAATTGCCACATTATTGCAACCTACAAGCAGAACGGCATGAACAGATTGAAGCTTGGCAAGTAAATCACAATTTTTGGTGCTGTGGTTGATTTTTTTTTCTTGAAACTGTCATAAGCAAGTGCTTTTGTATAGATATGTTATATCAAAACCTAATGCGTTGGTAATTATGTGTTTTTGAAATTAGTAGACCATAAAAACATATGACTTTTTTTAGAAATCGTCGAGCATTTGAGAGAAGTGATTAAGTCAGTATATTTTGTTGGATGCTTTGTGTCCGAATAAGTTATGCGAATATGTAAATCTTGAACGACACACTATCAGTATCTTTATTTGTTCGTAAATAATATTGAATTCCTTTTGTTGGGTTTTTGATACCCAATAAATCCTGGACTATGATGTTAACGTGGGTTAATATTATTTCATAAGCATAGGCCGATGAATGAAATAAGTCCAACAACCAAGTCCATGAGCTACACCCGGCCCAATTGTATTCCTTATGGATGGCTTGAATCTTGGCCCGTTTACCCCTTTAATGGCCCAACATAAAGCCTAACCCTAGAGTATATATTTGGTTATAACCCTAGCCACTTTGATATGATGATTGTGTGATTTTGAGAGAAGAAACAAGAGAATCCTGGCTGCCCCCTTTGTGTGAGAAAAAAGGTGTCCAGAAGTGTCCAGAACGCTGGAATAACGTGTGCAATTGGTAGTTCTTTCATAGTATACCTTTGTGGTGTCTTCTCTTAGCCTTTGTGGCGATAAATCATCATCCTTTCTTGTCCTACGTGAGTAAAATTGAATAGCAACCAAGGTGAATCAATTGGTTGTGGTTTGGAGCCGTTTGGATTAGTTGTTGGTAGAGAAAGATACATTGGACTGAGCCTGGAAAACCACCGTCTGAAGATCCTTTTGAGAGAGCTTCCGCAACAATTGATATCAGAGTTTCAAGGTGAAGGTTTTGGCTCGTGAAATCTACCAGAAATCGTCCAGAAAATAGGCAGAAACGCAGCAGAAATCAGATCGAAGAAGCTGTCCAAAAATTGTTTAAATGAGTCTCCGTTTTTCGCGTTTTCTGATCAATCCAGAAGGGGTTTGGGAAAACGGAGACCACTGGCATGACGCGCAGGAGGAGGCGAACCCTGCAGGTCGACGCGTGTCTGTCGAAGGTGGCGCGTGAGGACCACGCGCAGAGAGGAAAAGGAGCGTGTGAGGGCGCGTGGAAGGGAGTTTTGAGAAGGTCCCTTCAGGCAATTTGTTCCTCATATTATTTCTGACATTTTTCGTGTTGGAAGTTTTCTGTTTCAGGGTATACAGTAGAAACTGGACAGCGTTGTTCTTCGGGCGCTCGGGACTCGATCGTGATTTTTGGTTGCTGCAGTTTCCAGAGACTTTAGGATGAATAGTGATAGTCCTAAAGTAGTGAATTCGCGTCTCTCGATATTTACGGACCTTTAGACGTGGTTCGCTCGGTATCGTGTTCTTTATTTTTATTATTGCAGTTGAAATAAATGTGTAGAGTAATTTATTTTTTGCATTAGAGGTCATCGTGTGGGGTAACATTAGGTTTGGGGTTACCATGAAGGGGTAACTATTGCCTGTTGCTAGACCTAGGAATTATTTGTTAATTATTTGCCTTAAATTCTTTGTAAATTTGCTGTCAATTTTTCTAAATTATTAGAATTGCATGTGGCCTTAGGAAAGTTTACTGGACTATTCTATGTGAATTATGTTCATACTTTACTTGTGGTCATTATTTGGTATTGTTGGCAAATGTGGGTGTAAGGTAAATGCAAAAAATAACATATTTTAACTGTGGTGAAATTTGAACATAGTTGAAAGAGATTGTCTTAGGATGATAATAAAAGGAAAGATGAGGATAGAGACAAGGCGAATATGACTTTAGGGTCGAGTAGTGATCCTAGTGAGGTTTATTGAGAGAATAAACCTGGTTCTTGCATTGCATTTGTGTGTAATCCTTTCTACATGTATGTGGTCACTTAATTCTGTTGCGATGTTGATTTTACACTTTCAATATATTTGATATGTGTAATTGCATGAATTAGAGTGACTTATTACTTTGTGTAATATGTTTACATGCATAGTGGGTTAAGTTTTGTGGCATACTTTATTTGCTCTGTGAGTGGTGTGAGAGTGCGGTAGTAAGAAGAAAGTTGGGCAGCCATTTCTCTCCTTTATCTTTGTGAGCCTGTGTGGTTTGTGAGATTATGTGAGGCAGCCATGTTAGGGTTATATTCTTCCTCTTTGTGACCCTCCTTTTTGAGTGTTGTGAAGTAACCAACTCTTTCTTCGATTCTCTTTGAGAGTGCCACCTTCACTATTTTCTTTGTGAATTTTTTGGGAGCATTGGTGAGTGGATTAACCTTTGTAGTCACCGAAAGGTGTTGTTTTGCCATAGTGAGTTTGAGATGCATTAGCAGTGAGTTGGATGTTTTTTGGTAAGGTGGAGTATAGATGCCTAGAGGTGCATTGATGATATGCACGAGGGATGTAGAGTGTGACATTTGGATCACGAGTGGAGATGTGATCAAATGTCTAGGATCTTTTATCTGAAAAGAGACCCTAATCAGGTGAAGTGTGAGAGCGGCACTTCTATCACTTCTATTAGGTGGAGATCCATTATCTACGTAGGTTGGGAGAAGTGATGTAGAGATAGAGGATTGTCCCGTAGACTTAGGATCTATTGTGACTTACCAGTTAGACATGAGTTGAGTGATCTGTCTAGTGAGCGTGATGGGCGATGAGAGGAGATATGTGTTCTCGAGGTGTGAGCAACACGGAATGAGATAAGATAAGTGTGGTGAGATCTTTTCTTATGGTCATTTATGCATGTGTTGTATATGTGGTTGACCGTGGTTTGATTGACTTGGTGTTAATCTATGGTTCTATGTGAACGTGTTTCTGAAAAGATCTGTGTGTGTTATCCTATAGTATATCGTCATCGCACGTGTATTTGCTCTTGATTGTTTACTGTTAAATATTTGCTTCTGCTTGGGTGTTTTTTGACCTTACCCCAGTGAGTACATGGAGCATGTATGGTATGTGTTTCAAGTTGGAAACATGAGGTAAGGTCTGTGATCCAATTTTATTGGCTACCTTGATTATGCAAGTGTTAACTGTGTGTTTTTGATTGCTTGCAGATTTATTAGGCATCAAGGTGGAGATTTGTTGGGTTTTTGATACCCAATAAATCTCGGGCTATGATGTTAACGTGGGTTAATATTATTTCATAGGCATAGGCCGATGAATGAAATAAGTCCAACAACCAAGTCCATGAGCTACACCCGGCCCAATTGTATTCCTTATGGATGGTTTGAATCTTGGCCCGTTTACCCCTTTAATGGCCTAACATAAAGCCTAACCCTAGAGTATATATTTGGTTATAACCCTAGCCACTTTGATATGATGATTGTGTGATTTTGAGAGAAGAAACAAGAGAATCCCGGCTGCCCCCTTTTGTGTAAGAAAAAAGGTGTCCAGAAGTGTCCAGAATGCTGGTATAACGTGTGCAATTGGTGGTTCTTTCATAGTATACCTTTGTAGTGTCTTCTCTTAGCCTTTGTGGCGATAAATCATCATCATTTCTTGTCCTACGTGGGTAAGATTGAATAGCAACCAAGGTGAATCAATTGGTTGTGGTTTGGAGCCGTTTGGATTGGTTGTTGGTAGAGAAAGGTTCGTTGGACTGAGCCTGGAAAACCACCGTTTGAAGATCCTTTTGAGAGAGCTTCCGCAACACCTTTATTTTGATGTGATCTTTATTCAAAAGGAATGTACAATGCAGTGCAATAAATAAGATCGCAACAGGGAAACAACACACTTCACATAAATTGTTCTATTCAGTGTCCACAAAATCAGCCCGCATTCTTAAAATTGTAGTCTCAAATCTATACAACACCTACATTGTTCACACTACATGATTACATCGATATTTTTACGCAGTTCAGAAATTAGAAAATACGTGCAACTGAAAATATGTTCGAAAAATAATGGAGTTACTACAACATTGCATTGAAGTGAATCCTTAATCTATTACATCGCATCTAAGTCTCGATGCCTTAATGTACCACAACTACTAGTGCCGATTACATGAGCATTAATTTTGAAAACTAGAACATACATCTTTATTCGATTACATAGTTGGAAGACATTTATGAAACTCTTCCCTTTCCTTTCCCATTGTGCTCGATAGCTCATTTTCCCTTACGAATCGTTAAGTTGATGGATATCTCCAATTGTTCTTCCTTAAACTGGACGGTGTCTTCAACGTAGATAACAAATCTTCAAGCGGATCTTTCGTCTTTAATTTTACGATGGACTCACCATCACATTGCAAAGGTGTTTCTTGCAACGATGGTAGATCATTGTTCCACTTAAAATAACCACAGTCTCTTGTACAATATAAGAATAAACGACCTATGTTTTTGTCTTCTTTTCTACCTCCATACATTTCATAAAGGCCAATCCACATTCTCGGCATCGTGTCTTTGTTGGGCAATCCGGCAATATGTGCCCAGGCATCCTACAGCTATAACAAATACCCATATTTCTCCCTTCCATTTTAAAGTAATATGTGCAGTTAACAGAGAAATTCAAAGAAATTTACCCCTGTTTCTAGCTAAGACAAGTAATTAAGCATAAATCACATTTAATTCAGATTAGCATCCTGTTTCATATAGCATTTCCTAATTTACATTTGATAGAAACCAGCCTTTTAAAATCAAAAGTCCTTTATTTGTACACAAATTACATGAAAACCTGGTATCAATTCAAAGGAAGTAGTGTTGATGTGCACAATAGCGATTGCCAATTTCCCCTTTCAACAAGCAGAATGAAATGGATGCTTCTAATGGATTTGGGGTTAGGGCTTTTTCATGGGTTAGGGTGAAATCACTATGCAAAAATGAAATGGATTTCGGGTTTGGGTTTGTCGCGGCGTGACTTTGGGATTTCCAATTCGAAGGGAAATGAACAACGTTAAAACTGAATATTCGAGGATAGGGCTTGAGTTTTCCCAGGCCTAACATAAAGCCTAACCCTAGAGTATATATTTGGTTATAACCCTAGCCACTTTGATATGATGATTGTGTGATTTTGAGAGAAGAAACAAGAGAATCCTGGCTACCCCCTTTTGTGTAAGAAAAAAGGTGTCTAGAAGTGTCCAGAATGTTGGTATAACGTGTGCAATTGGTGGTTCTTTCATAGTATACCTTTGTAGTGTCTTCTCTTAGCCTTTGTGGCGATAAATCATCATCATTTCTTGTCCTACGTGGGTAAGATTGAATAGCAACCAAGGTGAATCAATTGGTTGTGGTTTGGAGCCGTTTGGATTGGTTGTTGGTAGAGAAAGGTTCGTTGGACTGAGCCTGGAAAACCACCGTTTGAAGATCCTTTTGAGAGAGCTTCCGCAACACCTTTATTTTGATGTGATCTTTATTCAAAAGGAATGTACAATGCAGTGCAATAAATAAGATCGCAACAGGGAAACAACACACTTCACATAAATTGTTCTATTCAGTGTCCACAAAATCAGCCCGCATTTTTAAAATTGTAGTCTCAAATCTATGCAACACCTACATTGTTCACACTACATGATTACATCGATATTTTTACGTAGTTCAGAAATTAGAAAATATGTGCAACTGAAAATATGTTCGAAAAATAATGGAGTTACTACAACATTGCATTGAAGTCAATCCTTAATCTATTACATCGCATCTAAGTCTCGATGCCTTAATGTACCACAACTACTAGTGCCGATTACATGAGCATTAATTTTGAAAACTAGAACATACATCTTTATTCGATTACATAGTTGGAAGACATTTATGAAACTCTTCCCTTTCCTTTCCCATTGTGCTCGATAGCTCATTTTCCCTTACGAATCGTTATGTTGATGGATATCTCCAATTGTTCTTCCTTAAACTGGACGGTGTCTTCAACGTAGATAACAAATCTTCAAGCGGATCTTTCGTCTTTAATTTTACAATGGACTCACCATCAAATTGCAAAGGTGTTTCTTGCAACGATGATAGATCATTGTTCCACTTAAAATAACCACAGTCTCTTGTACAATATAAGAATAAACGACCTATGTTTTTGTCTTCTTTTCTACCTCCATACATTTCATAAAGGCCAATCCACATTCTCGGCATCGTGTCTTTGTTGGGCAATCCGGCAATATGTGCCCAGGCATCCTACAGCTATAACAAATACCCATATTTCTCCCTTCCATTTTAAAGTAATATGTGCAGTTAACAGAGAAATTCAAAGAAATTTACCCCTGTTTCTAGCTAAGACAAGTAATTAAGCATAAATCACATTTAATTCAGATTAGCATCCTGTTTCATATAGCATTTCCTAATTTACATTTGATAGAAACCAGCCTTTTAAAATCAAAAGTCCTTTATTTGTACACAAATTACATGAAAACCTGGTATCAATTCAAAGGAAGTAGTGTTGATGTGCACAATAGCGATTGCCAATTTCCCCTTTCAACAAGCAGAATGAAATGGATGCTTCTAATGGATTTGGGGTTAGGGCTTTTTCATGGGTTAGGGTGAAATCACTATGCAAAAATGAAATGGATTTCGGGTTTGGGTTTGTCGCGGCGTGAGTTTGGGATTTCCAATTCGAAGGGAAATGAACAACGTTAAAACTGAATATTCGAGGATGGGGCTTGAGTTTTCCCATTTTCTCTCAAGGGAAAGAGTTATGATTTCATTTCATTTCTTTCCAAGGAAACATTCTTTTAATAAGGCTGTGTTTGAATGACTTGTCATCCACGTGTGCAAGAGGTTGCCATTTTAACACGACAAATCAGCTTTCCGTCTTCAACATGGACATGTTCGCGGACGGAATCCATCCGATGGCCATTTCAGTGAAACGGAGATAAGTTCAATTGCTATTAGAAAGCATCGTAAACTTTAACGGGTAGTTCATGACGATGGGTAGAGTACAGTGGCCAATGTAACAATTAACTCCACAATATTCTACTCTAAGAATTATCCTCAGATCAAGGTAAAATTAGGGAAGGTACTCTTAAAAATCTCAATAATCTTTCATTGAAATGCCATTTCTGGTCGAAAAGGAAATTTCATTTTTCTTCCTTCAAATAAAAATCTCACCTAAAAAATATTCAAAAACCTCAAAAAAGGGCAAAATCGCAACAAAATTATGTCAAGAAAATTCCAATGTTCGCATGAAAAAGTAATTATTATTTTTTTAAGTCAACATTGCTGTGGTGTTGTCCCAATCACTAATAAGAAGACATTGTTGATCGTAAATGTTATGAATATTGATGGTTTCGATTGAAAATCTAAATATATTGGTAATTGAGACGATATCTTTGGTGGTCATGGCACACCTTTCTCAACTATTATCGAGGTAATATTATAAGTGATGTTGTCAAGAATTATAGATGATACTTCAATCACGATCATCAATATCAGTCACAAAATTTTGGTGGTTTTTTTATATTATTATATATTTTTAAAGATATTAACATATTAGTTAAATTATCTTTTTGTTCTTTCTTTATAATATTACTGACTTATAAGTTATATTTATATCTTTATTTTGTTGTGGCAAAATTTTCTTTAATTTTTATATAAATTATATTTATTAATTGATTTTCTTTAGTATTTAATTCCACTCCAACTTGACCCTTTACCTTTCCTCAAATTTTATGTATTTTATACTTATTTATTGATTTTCATTAGCATTGAAATCCATTCCAATTTGACCCTTTACCTTCCTCAGACTGATGTCCAAATCAATTTTTAAAACATTGGTCTAATAGCGCAACTTAAGCATCGAATTAGAGGATCTACTTTGGTGACCAAAATCCCTTGCTAATTATTGTTTTGAATAGTTTTCAACAATGTCGATTATATGTAATTGCCATTAATTAATAGACCGCTTTAAAAACAAATAATAATAATAATAATAATAATAATAATAATAATAATAATAATAATAATAATAATAAATTTAAAATTTAAAATTTAAAATTTAAAATGTCATATCACTTGCATATGCCATCTAATTTGGTGATATATCACCCGTGGTGCTACACAAAATTATTCATTTCAAAATCACCCTCTTGATTGAAGCCACCCCAACAAATTTCAAAGAACTAACATTTTGTTTTTCCTAAGTAAATAAATTAAAAAGAAAAGGTAAAATTCTTTCATATGTTTAGACTCGTACTCTTTCTATTCCTGGGCGAAAGGATTTCTCTGTTTCGTGAAGCACTGTATAATAATGCAATGGCACGTATAATTCCCACCTAATAAGAGAGATTCTGAGTTGAATTCCTTCAATTTTAAACATGAAAGCTACGTTACAACTTCTTCAGCGAAAAATATGCAGAAGAAAAAATATTTGGATATCTGATTTCTTTATTTGGTCCCTTCACACATGCTTAGATCACATGTTATGTTTAACATCTCCCCACTTCTTCACATGCATACTTGCCTTCTTAGCCTGCAATAGTACAAAATAAAGCTGATGTGATGAAATGGCCAAACCATGTACCTACGTTTTTTAATTAATTAAAAGTTAAGATAAAATGACTATAAGAAGAGTAATGCTATGCATAGTCAATAATTGCAGTAATCATTCTTATATAGCAGCTTGTTATTAAAAGCATTATAATGATTGTTATTTGAGGCAACAAAATTAAAGCATCAAATAATAAGCAGTCATATAAGATAATTACTACAGTCGTTGATTATGAATATCATTATTCTAATAAGAATTAAAAGAAATTGCCTCAGTAAAAATTATAAAAAGCAAGAAAATAAATAAATAATATCATATAATAGTTTTTCTCACCTCTTTTTCCCAATCGCAACGAATTGTAATGATGGCCAATATCAAAGTTTGAATTGCAGTTCCACCAAAAATCATCCCGGCCCAGATACCCTAAACGTTTAAAAATTATCATTTTAAGTCCAAACTAGGTACATATAACACGACTAATATAATTAAAACATGTTCACTATCTCGTAGTGCACAAGACTGAGAAGGATATAAACCATGTACTTTAGTCCAACGTACCAAACATATTGTAAGATAAGTTAAACACACGTACCATAACTCCTTGATGAAAAACCCATCCCATTAAACATCCAAGTGGGAGTCCGAGTAAATAGTAGCAACCTAAGTTTATATATGCAACATATGACTGCCATCCAGATCCAACAGCAACCCCTGCAAGAATAAAGACAGCTCGATCACTATCATTAATAAGAAAACTTTTAAGCTTTTACATTGGAACTTGTTTAGAAACATCATAATAAAAAGGCCAAAACAAATAAGTTACCTGAAAGAATAGGCTGAACACTGTTGAGGAGAACGGTGAAGGCTAAGAGGATAGAGAGTTTGCTTACAGCTTTAAGAACAGTATCACTGGATGTGAATATGAGGGCAAGTTCATTGTGGAAAAACATTATGAGGATCCAGAAGAATAGACCAATTATTATGGACTGTGTCACGGACACTATAGCAGCAAATTTGGCTCCTTTACCATTTCCTGCTCCCAGTTCATTTGCCACCCTTACTCTATATACATAAAGAAAAATAATAATAATAATAATAATAATAATAATAATAATAATAATAATAATAATAATAATAATAATAATAATAATAACAACGAACTAGTCAACATAATTATGCACTGTTTGGCAAATTTATAAATTGGAATAGTAAGAGAAATAATCATGAGTTCCACAATATGTCGGATAATAATCTGTGATAATTATGAATGTACGGTTGAAAATAATGTTTTGACTTTTTATTTATAAATTGCATCCAAAGGGTGGCTTAAAGCTTGAATATAAGGACTTTAAGTTATATACTATAAATGAAGAAGAAAATGAATGTGATAGTAGAATATATTTATTTATAAATTTGAATATTGTCCTTAGTGTGCCCTTAATTAGATGCTTGATATGTATACAATTTTATTGAATGAGTGATACATGATCTTTTTGTCTATTATGATAACATGTTAAACTTCACAAATTAAAAAACATAAGCTATTTAAAAATCATAATTTCCTTTTCAATATATATTGTTAATTTTGTCGATCTCACAAGCTTTGTCTCTAAAAAACTATATCAATTGAACTCATTCTAGATGATGAGATTTGCCGATTGAGATGACACGAGAATAATTCTTAGGGGTTGTCGACAAATTTTTAACATATTTCCAATATCAAATTTTTATTCAATCATGCGATTTGTACAATTTATTTTTATTTTTTTTACAATTTTGATTGCCAACATCATATTCATTTATTTTAAAAATTATTTTTTTAATCACTGGTCCAAATTTTGACAACTTGAACTGTACAAATAAATTTACTCGTTTTTATTGTCTACCTTCCGACACCCTTTCTGACAATTATAGTACCATAATTTTTGTGGATGACGATACCCAATTTTGCCCCTCACATACTATTCATATAGAGTGGCAATAAGGGCTCAATTGTCGTTTTGGAAATGTTAAAGGCATGCACAGCTTAAAAATTGGCAAACAAGCAGCTTTAAATCAAACGTGATGGGGCCGTGTGGTTTGACACAAAAATCAATTTTTTCGCAGCAAAATTTTTTCCAGACAGGATTGGGTTACTTATGACTAAGCAGGGATGCAGACAGAGTAATCCAAAGGGGTAAATGACAATGGAGAAATGACAAAGTAGCAGACTAAACAATTTCTAATATAAGGTATTGGTCAACAAAGTTTTAATAAAAAAATATTATCAAATTGGGATAAAAGTTGAAAAAAAATTGTGTGGTTAAAAAATAATTGGATAATCATTCATAAACTTACCAATCCCACAAATTTATTTCTCCCATCAAATTATGCCTTCTAATTATATATATGACCTTCCCTCCTCTACACATGCACAGCTTATACAAAAATGGTTTTCATCATGAAGAAAATAGTAACAAGCTATTTAACAACATATATGTGTGTGTGTGTGCACGGACATGTCGCTCCGGTGTATAGTCCTTCACAATAGGGGACCCATGTCCAATAAAAAAATTGCAAGCACCCTATTATGAAGGGGTTTGTCAACTCCGATGTACACATAGTATAACCCAAAATATATATCATAATTTAAAATGAAATATCAACTAATCCATGATTAGCTCCAAATGATGGTTCAATAATGGATCGATAGTGATGTTTTCGGTCGCTATAAGCCCTATTTTTGAATAATATATAAACTCGTGAAGACCTTGACTTGTAACATTGTAAATCTATGTTGTTTTATTTGGGCAATGCTAGGTGTACAGTTAGGGGTACAAAACCCCTATCGACACCTCATAATAGGAAGTGAGTTATTTTTAGTCTATTATTTATTTGCGTGGGGCTTCACGTCACTATGAGTTTCGGGTAGGGTTCTATGAACCCAGCTTCTGTACAAATGAAAAAATTGGCTTTATTTTAGATAACAAAGACGTGTAAAATTTGATATCTAGGATCAGCCTCATATTTCAATAAAAAAAAAAAGAAGTGGGAGTAATCCATTCAAGTGGCACTTCAAGATTGGGCTTCGAAAGTGCCATTTAATTTGGACTCAAAGAGACAGACAATTCATGAAAATGATTTGCACGATTCATAAATGATAAGAAGAGAAGTACGTAAAGTGAAATAGAAGTATTTACCCAGTTCCAGCGAAGAAGCCAAGTGGGATCATCATTTCCCATCCATTAATGTTCATACTGCAATAATCGACAAAATAAACATCATCATGCATCGTGTTCTGCTATTTATTTTTATTTTTTATTTTTTTATTTTTTTAACTTCTTCAATATCAGTATGCCCAAAACCAGAAATGGCATATCATCTTTAGCAATTGTCGGAATCATGACGTGCAAACTGTGCAAGCCTTAACAAGTGAAAGCTACCAATAAAAGGACAATAGTTTAAAAATAAAGAGTTTGTAGCCATTTTGAAGACTAGATAACGTGTATCATGCCAGCTTTCAAATACCAAGTCAATTTTTTAAATTAAAAAGAGAATTAAAAGTGAAATTTTCTACTTCAACTAAAATTTAATCTACCCACAAGTAATTCATTTTTTAATCAAAAGTTTAAGCCGTGGTTGGTTTGCCGTTTTCGGCCCATTTTTCGTTTTTCATTTTCGAAAACGAGTTAAAATTTATAACTAAAAATGGAAAACGACTTTTTATCGTTTTTAGCGTTTTCAGTTATAAATGTTGAAAACGCTCAAAACGTGAAAACGGGCAGTTTTCGAGAAAAATTAAAAATCGTTTTGAAAATGAAAATGAAAAATGAAAATACAAATCAACCACTACCTTATTTTTTCGACTTTGGTCAGCTGATTACAAGTTGAATTTATTTTTCTATCAAAATTTTTTTATGTAAAGTTGACTTAAATAATTTGATGAGATATGAATTAAGAACACGTTGGTAGGATTTTCTGATTGGTTGACAATGTGGAAATGAAAAGGACAATTCAAATTCCCAAAAAATTGCTTACCATACAGATAGAGCATCTACAGCAATTTTAGCATTCTCCAGATTTCCGGTCATCACTATGAGTATCCTGTAGTACCAGTTCTCCAGACTGTTCCATTTCAAATAAAAAATGAAAAAAGAAAAAAGAATTGAATTGAATCAGTCCATAAACATATATATAGAAACAAGTTCAACATATTTGGTCGTGTTTAAATTTTTAATAAGTTGCTAAATCGAAATAGATTACCAAAGCATGACACCAGAAGAAGCCGACAGTTTAAGGAACTCCCAGAGGCCGGAAAATGCTTCGCCGGAGAAACCGGTCCATGTAAGAGGACAGCCACCACAAACGGTATAAAGAAACAGACCCAAAACAATAACCCACCAAGAGAAATTCAAGATGAGAGCAGTGCCAACAATTCCCAATTTGAAGTTGTACACAATCAACCAGTTTAACAAAACATGCACCACAAAAGCAATCAAATTCACCCAAGCAATAACTTGGTTCTTTATCTGACTCTGCAAGAATCTTTGTAGAGGGAACTGAAGTGCAAAGCTGAAGTGTAAAGGAATAAAACACAAAACCACCAACCCACAAAGCTCCGCCACGTCCGCAGGCTGTCCTAGTAATTTCAGAATTGGGGTTGCAAAGATGAATATCGGAAAAGTCACAACGCAACACAAGAAAAGAACAATCCAAGAACGTTGTAAATACACTCCCAACATGTAGTACTTCTTTGCCCCATATGCCTGGCCACATAGTGTTTCCAAAGCACTTGCCATTCCCAACTAAAAAAAAAAATTCATCCACAAAGTAAAATTCAGCAAAAATCTGATAATAAAATAAGAATAGCAACTTAAACTGTTAGACGAAATAGTTTAAAGTGTACCAAGAGACCGAAGTCGAAGCCAAGAACGACATTACTAGCAATGGCCATGGCGGCGAGCTCAAGTTCACCGAGGTGGCCGGCGAAGGCTTGCGTGATGACGAACATGGAGTAGGATGCGATCCGGCTGAAGATTGCCGGGCCGACGACTTTCCAAAGTTTCTTTGATTCAATCCAAACCTTTAGACAAAGAGTTTGATCTTCATCATCTTCAATACCTTCCTTTGTCTGGATTGATGAGTAATCTAATAAAGGCGCGGTTATTTCCTCCGTTTCTCTTCTATCTGACATTTTTTTACCTTCTGTGTGTGTGTGTGTGTGTGTGTGTGTGTGTAGAGAGACACAGAAATCCAAAGGCTGCAGAAATCTGATCGTCAAGAGCTGTACTTCTATATATAACCACCCAAATGTAAAAATAACTTAACAAATTAATATAATCATATATTTTATTATGGCAATTATTTTCACAGATGTTCCAAATCCAGTCGTTTCATGCTGTGTGTGGGAAAATTTATGGCAATTAATGTAACATAACTTTAGAGCTGAGAAGCGAAATGTGACACGTAAAAGTTTAGTATTATTATTGTCATTTCTTTGGCACCGATAAGACCATTGGTGGCCAGCAGTATCCTGTAGTAATATGACATGGATTTATTATTAAAAGGAAAAGATGGCGAATGAATCTGATCAATGAAAATGACAGATGACTTGTCTATTTTTAAAGGTTGAATCCCAACCTTAAAGATCCTCCATCGACCCGTCGTTGAAGTATCGTGAAAGAGGTTAATCGCGGAATGTGCCCCAACAGGCCAGAGAACGAAAGCTGCCTGTACATTGGTGCTCACCAAGAATTTCAATCCATGTTTCAATAATCAAACTCTCAAACTGTGGCTACCAGCAAAACTGAGTATACCTCACCCTCGTCCTTTGCACCACTGGAATATGCCCGAGGGACGATGACTTGTCTATTTTTGTTTCATTCATGTAATTACCAAATTTTTACATACTATTTACATACTTCCATACATTTTTTATTTTTTACTTTTGTAATTGTACGAACCTCGATAATTTAATATTTCATAAATTAATAATTCTTGTTTATTAGTTTCAATTTGGGGGTAATGTGCTTATTTAATAATTTGTTAAATTCATAAATAATACATTTCAAAAAATTCTTAAAGATCACATATAAATAAATAGTTTCCTAATGTATAGTGCTTATGATTCAACTATGAAACCTTCTTGAAATATGACTCAAGCATTGCTTATTTCTTCCTGAATTTGATGTCACGATGCATCTCATCTTAATTTTTCTTAACATGGTAATAAGTTCAAATGTGAATTTCTCATACTACAATAAGAAATTATTCAAATGTCATCCTCACTTTGAGATCTTCTATCTGCGAAATGAGCTTCATAGTAGACTATCATTTTTCATATGATGGTCTCAATTATTTGCTTGTTAGTCAACATTTTTTAAGTCATTTCATTTTCTTCATGGAAGTTCAAGAGGTTATCAACATCCATTCCGTCCCAATAATTCAACTATTTGATTACATTTTGCAAATCGGATATCCACCACCACACACTGCCGATCCACGAGGTAGAGGTTTCAAAGGTACAAATATTAATTATCAAAATTTGAGAAGAAACTGTATAGATTTAGTAAAATATTATTATCAATCTTAATTACTCAAGAATTTTCTAGAAAATTAATTGGTCTCGAATTTAAATTCAACGTGCACATCTGTATTTTTGGACAACAAGCGGAATACATTTACTAAAGGCCAAAAAGGAAAGGCTATTTCAAATTTATAAACTAGATTTGTGATTGATACCAAGAGTCGAAAATTGCGAAAAAATTGAAATATAATTAAAGTAATTTAACACTAATTCCGAACAACAAATACAATAAGTAATAAACAAGCATGCTAGTGAATCTTCAAATTTACTCAAGAGTGCCAAACACGTAATAGTTTAATGTAATATAATTACTATCAATTTATACACTATTCATTTTTATATATTTACAGATTATAAATTATTTATATAAATTCTTTCGAATGGAGGCTAAGATCGATACAACAATGTTTTTTTCTTAATTATTAATGCCAAGGAAAAATAATAATTGCTAGAAGTCATGGCCGACATTAAGGACCAACGACTATTCCTAAATTGATTACCTAGGGTTTGATTCATAGTACATTTCTATTGACCCTGATTTTTCCTACTCGTGTCGCGCGAGATTGAATCCAAAGCGTCTACTCATATACTTGATCCAACTTAAAATGTACAACGGTGCAATAATTCGACTATTTAATCGTGTAACATTTCAATCGTTATTTAGGGTGTGTTTGAATCACATTTTATGAAAAATAAGTTTGGTAATAAGGATTTTTGGAGGATGTAAGGGTAAAAGTAAGAATAAATTTTAAATTTACGTGTAAAACTATTTTTCGGGAAAAAAAGTGTATTTAAAAGAAAAAAAGGGAATTTGTAACAAATGGGGGTTCAAAAATGGGCTTACATCGGTTGACTGAAAATTTCTCATATCTGGAGAAAAGCGCAGGTTAAAAACATCACAATTTGCCGCGGATTTATGTAAGATTTCGTTTCACTTTATGCTTTGAACTTTTTTCACAAATAGTCCACCTAGCCCCTAGAGCCCTATTCAACAAAATCTTTCTTTTTCTCTAATTCATTTTAATTATATATTATTTCAATAAAATAATTTATACACAAATCAAAATTTTTTCTTTACTTTTTAATCACATTCTTCAAAAAAAAAAAATTAAAAAAATTACTATTATTAAATTTATTTTCCAAAAAATAGATCTCAAACAGATCTATAGTTTCGTTTCTTGTATTTGATCTTCCTTCATTTATCACATCACCCAATCCATCATCATACAGTCAGCATTTTCTCTGGATGAAAATATTATCTTTATCCTATAAAAAAACAGGATTGAATGATTGATTTCCCCATTTCATCCATCCCATATTATGTCCTTTTCTTTTTCGAAAGTATAGTTGATTTTTTATTTTCTAATATGTCCTATTTAATGTACATTATTATTTATAGATATAAACTTCTCTTATTTAAATCATTATGTAGCCCCTATTTGACAATCATTTTACAGAACTATTTTTTCTTAAACTCATTTTCAATACACATTTTTATAATAAAATATTTTGTCCAAAATTCAAAACTTCTCCTACTTTTTAATCACATATTCTTTAAAAAAAGTACTATTTCAAAATTTATTCTTTCCAAAAAACTCTTTTTACTAGTTATCAAATGAGAGCTTAGCTCCCGTTTTGTGGAAATGAAAATGGGTGGAATAATGTTTTTTTGAAAAATGAGGAAAAAATTTTGAATTACGTGTAATGTTATTTTATGAAAAATTATGTGATTGAAAATGTGAAAAAGAAAAATGAAATGTAATAGAATGAAAATTAATTGATACCAAACAGAGTTTAAAATGTAGGAGTACAAGAGAAAAATGGAAGAAAATTTTATATTTTTAATTATGTTAATTATATTTCTTTATTTGTATGAAAATAAAAATATATCTGTTTAGATGAAGTAACATAAATTTGAAAGTAATTTGAAAGGTGTACGTTTACTTGGAATTCCACACAATTTGATGATCTTAGAATTCAATTAAAGTGTGTTTTCCAACAATTATGCAAATCAGCGTTATGGTTCCTAGTGAAATGAATGTGTGAGAGACCCTTCTAATTATTTCTTTGGCCACTTGATCCAACTTAAAATGTACAACGGTGCAATAATTCGACTATTTAATCGTGTAACATTTCAATCGTTATTTAGGGTGTGTTTGAATCACATTTTATGAAAAATAAGTTTGGTAATAAGGATTTTTGGAGGATGTAAGGATAAAAGTAAGAATAAATTTTAAATTTACGTGTAAAATTATTTTTCGGGAAAAAAAGTGTATTTAAAAGAAAAAAAGGGAATTTGTAACAAATGGGGGTTCAAAAATGGGCTTACATCGGTTGACTGAAAATTTCTCATATCTGGAGAAAAGCGCAGGTTAAAAACATCACAATTTGCCGCGGATTTATGTAAGATTTCGTTTCACTTTATGCTTTGAACTTTTTTCACAAATAGTCCACCTAGCCCCTAGAGCCCTATTCAACAAAATCTTTCTTTTTCTCGAATTCATTTTAATTATATATTATTTCAATAAAATAATTTATACACAAATCAAAATTTTTTCTTTACTTTTTAATCACATTCTTCAAAAAAAAAAAATTAAAAAAATTTACTATTATTAAATTTATTTTCCAAAAAATAGATCTCAAACAGATCTATAGTTTCGTTTCTTGTATTTGATCTTCCTTCATTTATCACATCACCCAATCCATCATCATACAGTCAGCATTTTCTCTGGATGAAAATATTATCTTTATCCTATAAAAAAACAGGATTGAATGATTGATTTCCCCATTTCATCCATCCCATATTATGTCCTTTTCTTTTTCGAAAGTATAGTTGATTTTTTATTTTCTAATATGTCCTATTTAATGTACATTATTATTTATAGATATAAACTTCTCTTATTTAAATCATTATGTAGCCCCTATTTGACAATCATTTTACAGAACTATTTTTTCTTAAACTCATTTTCAATACACATTTTTATAATAAAATATTTTGTCCAAAATTCAAAACTTCTCCTACTTTTTAATCACATATTCTTTAAAAAAAGTACTATTTCAAAATTTATTCTTTCCAAAAAACTCTTTTTACTAGTTATCAAATGAGAGCTTAGCTCCCGTTTTGTAGAAATGAAAATGGGTGGAATAATTTATTTTTTTTTTGAAAAATGAGGAAAAAATTTCGAATTACGTGTAATATTATTTTATGAAAAATTATGTGATTGAAAATGTGAAAAAGAAAAATGAAATGTAATAGAATGAAAATTAATTGGGACCAAACAGAGTTTAAAATGTAGGAGTACATGAGAAAAATGGAAGAAAATTTTATATTTTTAATTATGTTAATTATATTTCTTTATTTGTATGAAAATAAAAATATATCTGTTTAGATGAAGTAACATAAATTTTAAAGTAATTTGAAAAGTGTACGTTTACTTGGAATTCCACACAATTTGATGATCTTAGAATTCAATTAAAGTGTGTTTTCCAACAATTATGCAAATCAGCGTTATGGTTCCTAGTGAAATGAATGTGTGAGAGACCCTTCTAATTATTTCTTTGGCTACAAGAATCTCTGTCTCAATCTTACGTAAGCAATTGCGACAACAATTTTGTCACGACATTTCTTGCACACCTCAGAAGAAATGTTCGTATATGACATGCCACCTGCACTTGATTCTATGTTCAGAACATGTAATTACTCGGAAAGGAGCCGATAAATATATTAATATTTTCATAAATAGATTTTAGTGGAATTTCATAAAATAATTGCAGTCGTGCCTCTAAATGTTTCAAAACGTTGCAAACTTTCTACTGACATTTTATTTGTTGCAACCATCACTCCAAACTTTTCAAAATATTACAGCTTGAAACCCAAATGGATGAATTCCATCCAAATCGCCGTTAGTTGACTAAAAACTTTGACTTTGACAAAGTTCTAATCAATTTTACAAGGGGCAAAATAGTAATTTTATATTTTCAAATTAAGAACAATCAAAATAATTAAATCAAAAATGAAAAAAAATCGAAAGAAAAAATAAAATTCATCTTCTTCATCCCGCCCTACGCTACGCTACCCCAACCAAAACCAACCCCCATCACGGCCTTCACTGCCACTGCAATCTCTAACCCCACCTCTCATTCTCTTCTAAAAAATAACAAATCTGAATTAAGCCTCATTCATTCTTGGCCACATGAAAATCCGAATGACAAACCCTACAATACAGCACTTTAATTTGCACATCACGATCACCCGTGGCCCTGCAAAATCACACCAAATCCTTCAAAATAAAACCAAAAGGAGAAGTATTAGGACTTGGGAGATAAACAGCTTTTGGAGAAAATAATGTTGTAACTTAAGAATAAAAGTTTTAACCTTATAAATTAAAACGTTTAATTTTTAATTTCAACATAAAATTAAAGTATCATAATAGATATTGTAACTTGTGTTTTAATGGTATAATTGTGGGAGTTAAATTTATCCCTATAAAAAAGGGTGCTTTTCATCGAGAAAAATGACATTAAAATCACAATTTGAGATACGGATAGAAAACAAAATACTCTCCATATTTCATACTATATTTCTATAGTTTTGACAATCCAAAAAAATGATCATTCACTTATCTCTATATGGTCGTGTCCATAGAAGAAGAACCGACTGTGAGACATATGAATTTTTTGTTGAAATTCTTCAAGAATGTCGTACGATAATTTACAAAAATAAATAGCGAATAAATATTTGGACAGAGTTTCGACTTACAAAAATTAGCGCAATAAATTAGAATGAATAATGGTCGAGGCAAGAGTTCAACTCTTTCTTCTTAAGACGAAAATGCCTCGCTCTGGTGCTGACGGTCTCCTAGGACTCGTCTCCTAAAATACAACGACATCGACTTGTAATAGTAGCACTCCAAATTACAAGACCCGACAAACCTACTAATATTTGATCTCTCGAGAATCGAAGAACCAAATTGCACGAAAATAATGTTTGGGACTGAAATGCAAATATATGAAAAACGACCAGACAGAAAGACAATATCGCAAGAAAAGGGAAGTAGAATAATTTTTTTGGAGTGAATAAAAATCGGAGATCTGGGGTCTATTTATAGAAGTTAAAAAGTTGTGCCCAAAAGATATAACAGCCGAAAGGTTGTGTCTTCGAACAGACATAACCCATTTGGACAGGCAGTTGAAACTGTCACCAATCGCCAGTTTCTAGAAGAATCCACATGTCTCACACAGAAAATTCGGGGAAGGAAAAATAAATAATATAATAAAAATATATTATTTAATTAATAAAATAATATTATTTAAAATATTATTTTACCAAAAATATATATACCAACTGGGCCAAGCCCACGACTCGGACCCGGGCCGTGCCGGCCGTTCGAATGGACGGCCGCGGTGCAAGCGTATGGGCTTTAGCTAAACCTACTAGCATATAAGTTCTCTCCCCTCTAAAGACTAGTGATACTCCTTGGAGCCCAAGTTCATGTCCTTAACTTGAGTTACATAAAGTGGTTTCTATTCTTCTAGTTTTCCTATGTGTGATTGGCACTTTCCAATTTTTCACCAATTTTTTATTCCTAATTTATTTAAACTTCAAGTGGTCATCTTTTGACTTTAATTTCTCATTCACCCTTAATTCGTTTTGAGAATCATGGAGTAGAATGCATTTGGCCAAATAAATCATTTATCCAACTAACGAGACCCATTTAAATAATTGGTCAAAAGGTGGTCAAACAAACTAATTATTTCAATTTTCCAACAATCCCCCACATGAATGGAAATTAATGCAATAAATGATGCAGACCCTAATGAGAGATCAAGCAGAAAGTTTTACATTTCGATGGGTACCTTATGGATATGAACCTTTTATAGTAGTATACTATCGGGTTTACTTGACTAATTAGTGAACGTGATGTCTTGAACTGTCAGTTGTTATTGTAAACCAAGACAATAGCATCAACACAATAACCCTCCTAATATTTTCGAGTTCTCACTATCGTGTTCATTTTGTCCCTGAACAACTCTTGGATTTTATAAGTGTTTTAGAGAATTCAAGCCCTTGAAACATTTTCATGGAAGCGGCCCCATTTCACACTTATATAGGTGATTTCCTATTAAGAGTACCTACCATACTCTACTTGGATAGTTCAAGATATAGGAATCATTAAAAGCATATTTTAACCTAAGACTTTCTGCAGATAACACTTCTTTTATCATAGGAATGGGTAGGAATAAACTCCGAAATGCTTTTTGAATCTTCATAACTTAGTTGTAGCATTGAACCAAGATCTTGGGATCTCCAGTCAGCAAGATTGGGTTATCATTACAAAGATCCTTACTTAGTAGGCTTTAAACACATTCCCCTTGATAGGCAGTACATTTGATTTCTTGGTAAACCTTTTGTGAGTGGATCCGCGATATTTTCTCTAGATTTTACATAATCTATGGAAATGACACCATTCGAGATCAGCTGCTTTATTGTATTATGTCTTCGACAGATATGTCGAGACTTATCATTATACATACTACTTTGTGCTCTACCGATAGCCGACTAACTATCACAATATATACTAACTGCAGGCACAAGTTTAGGCCAACATGGAATATCCCTCAAAAAATTACGAAGTCATTCTGCTTCTTCTCCAGCTCTATCTAAAGCTATGAACTCTGATTCCATCGTGGATCGAGTTATACACGTTTGTTTAGATGATTTTCAAGATACGACCGCACCACCGATAGTAAAGATATAACCACTAGTGGATTTTGAGTTTTTTGTATCTGATATCCAATTAGAATCTCTGTATCCTTCTAATACAGTTGGATATCTTGTATAATGTAATCCAACATTTGAGGTGTATTGTAGATATCTAAGAACCCTCGTTAATGCCTTCCAATGGTTATTATTTGGATTACTTGTGAATCTACTAAACTTGTTCACTGCATATGCTATATCCGAACAAGTGTAGTTGGTGATATACATTAGACTACCTATTATTCAAGAGTACTCCAACTGAAATACGGGCTCACCTTTATGTTTGGCCAATAGTAGACTTAAGTCTACTAGAGTTTTAACTGGACTTTCATCATATACATGAAATTTCTTAAGCACAGTCTCAATATAGTGAGATTGAGATAGAACAAGTCCCTCAGATGTCTTAAGGATTTTAATTCCTAATATTACATCTGCAATACCCATATCTTTCATGTCAAATATTTTGTCCACATTTTCTTGATAGTTATTATGATATCATGATTACTACTCATTATTTGCATGTCATCAACATAGAGACATACAATTACATATGCACTAAGTGTAGTTTTAATATAAACATATTTATCACATTCGTTAATTTTAAAGTCATTTGACAATATAGTTTTGTCAAATTTTTCATGCCACTATTTTGGTGCATGCTTTAGTCCAATAGTGACTTAACGAGTTTACACTCCTTTTTCTCCTGCTCAGGAGCAATGAACCCCTCAAGTTGTTCCATGTAAATTTTTTCATCTAACTCTCCATTTAAGAAGGTTGTCTTAACGTCCATCTGATAGATCTCCATATTATGCAATGCTGCGATTGCAATTAATACTCTAATAGACGTTATTCTTGTTACTGGAGAGTATGTGTTGAAAAAATCAAGACATTCCTTTTTTTGAACTCTTTAACTACCAATCTGGCCTTATATTTATCAATTGATCCATCAGTCTTTAATTTTCTCTTGAAAATCCATTTACAACCCAACGGTTTGTTACCTAGTGAGAGATCTACCAGCTCCTATGTATGATTCTGTATAATAGAATCAATTTCACTATTGATAGCCTCTTTCCAGAATGGAGCTTCTGGACTTGACATAGCTTCATTGAATGTCCTAGGTTCATTTTCTAACAAATAAGTTAGAAAATCTGGACCAAAGGATGTAGCTGTTTTGGACCTTTTACTACGTCTTGGTTCTTCATCACTTTGATGATTACCAATTGTAGTATCATAAGTTCGTTTTTGTGAATTAATCTCTTTCCTATCCTTACAAGGAAAAATATCCTCAAAAAATACACAATTCATTGCTTCAATAATAGTATTTTCATGTATGCCTGGAATGTCGTACTTATGTACGAGGAACTGATATGTACTACTATTATTGGCATATCCAATGAATACACAATCGATGGTTTTTGACATTATTTTAACTTGTTTAGGTTTTGGTACTTCTACCTTAATTAAACACCCCCACACTTTCAAGTACTTGTACGAAGGTTTATGACATTTCCATAACTCATAAGGAGTTTCGTTTTTACCTTTGTGCGGTAATTTATTTAGAATGTAGTTTGCTGAGAGAATTGCTTCTCCCCACAAGTTCTAAGGTAAACCAGAACTGATTAACATAGCGTTCATCATCTCTTTTAGAGTACGATTTTTGCGTTCAGCAATACCATTTGACTGAAGTGAATACAATGCTGTAGTTTGATGAATAATCCCATATTTTCCACCTCTGTCACTACGAATAACTTTTATTCGTTTGCTAAATTGATTTTCAACCTCATTTTTGTACTGTTTAAATGCTTCTAAGGCCTCATCTTTGCTTCTTAGCAAATATACATAACAGTACCTAGTGCAGTCATCTATAAAAGTAATAAAATACCTTTTTCCTCCTCTAATTTGTATGAACTTTAAGTCACAGTTATCATTGTGAATGAGTTCTAGAGGATTTGAGTTTCTTTCCACTGAATGAAACGGTGTTTTAGCTATTTAGCCTCTACACACGTTTCACGTCGATGATATTGATGAAATGAAATTGAAGGCAATAGATTTAAACTTACTAATTTACGTAAAGTTTTAATATTAACATGTCCTAATCTATCATGTCATAAGTTAGAGGCCTCAATCAAGTAAGTAGGAGATTTATTTTTATTAATATCAAAATCACGAAGTACAGGCATTACATTCATTTTGAATAGCCGATTGGCTAAGTACTCTTTGCCCACAAACATGCCACTTTTGGTAAGTATAAACTTATCAGACTCAAATACTAGCCTAAACCTATTTTTGCTTAACAAAGCTCCGGATACAAGTTTTTGCGAATATTAGGAACATGCAACACATCGATGAGAGTTACTTCTTTTCCTGATGTCATCTTAGCACTACTTTACCTAGACCAACAATTTTGGATGTTGCCGAGTTTCCCATAAATAATTGTCATCCATTGATAGGAGTGTAAGATGAAAACATCTCCTTATCAGCACAAACATGTCGAGTAGCACATGTATCTACGAACCATTCTCTTAGATTGTCCACCATGTTTGCTTCAAATACAACAGTTGAGAGCATTAGTTTAGACACACCATTAGACAATTCGTCTTCCTCGGTCAATTGTACTTGGTCCTTTTTGTTTTGCTTTTTTGTTGGCAATCATTTGCAATGTGACCAGGCTTACCGCAGTTATAATAATCTCCTTTGAATTTCTTAACCTTGTTTTTTTGCTTGCCATTACCTAAGTGATTTCTTTTCTTGCTAGTATTTGACTCTACCAAATTAGCTTTAGCCTCCATATGCAACTTTCCAGCTTCCTCAGAATTTTGATTATCTTCCTCAATTCTTAGTCTTACAATTAGATCTTCTAGTCCCATTCTTTGCGTTTATGTTTCAGGTAGTTCTCGAAATCTTTCCGCATTGGAGGTAATTTCTCGATAATAGCGACGACCTGAAATGACTCACTGAGTTTCATACCTTCTGCATGTATATCATGCAAGATGATTTGCTGCTCTTGGACTTGATTCATCACTATTTTAGAATCTATCATCTAGAAATCTAGGAATTTGCCCACAACGAATTTCTTTAATCCGGCATCTTCCGTTTTGTACTTCTTTTCCAATGATTCCCACAGTAACTTAGCTGTCTTGACTGAACTGTATATGTTGTAAAGTGTGTTGTCAAGACAATTAAGGATGTAGTTCCTGCACAGGAAATCACTAAGACTCCATGCATCGAATGCTGCTCATTTTTTAGAATCTGTTTCTTCTTCCTCAACAGTTGGAGCATCTTCACTCAAGAATTTTGCCAAATTCAAAGTTGTTAGATAAAACAGAATTTTCTGTTACTATCTTTTAAAATCCACTCCTGTGAATTTTTCTGGTTTCTCCCCATAAGCATTGTTTGGGGGTACGACAGATGTTTTCTTACTTGTCATAATCTAACAAAATTTTAGAATATAAATTAGCATGCAAATAAAAAAAAAATCGTCTTAAGATTGTTGAAATTCTTCGAGAATGTCGTGCGATAATTTACAAAAATAAATAGCCAATAAATATTCGGACAGAGTTTCGAATTACAAAAATTAGCGCAATAAATTAGAATGAATAATGGTCGAGGCAAGAGTTTGACTCTTTTTCATTAAGACAAAAATGTCCCGCTCTGGTGCTGACAGTCTCCTGGCACTCGTCTCCCAAGATACAACGACCTCGACTTGTAATAGTAGTACTCCAAATTACAAGACCCGACGAACCTACTAATATTTGATCTCTCGAGAATCGAAGGACTAAAATGCACGAAAATAATGTTTGGGACTGAAATGCAAATATATGGAAAACGCCAGGACAGAAAGACAATATTTCAGGAAAAGGGAAGTAGAATAATTTTTTTAGAGTGAATAAAAATCGGAGATCTGGGATATATTTATAGAAGTTGAAAGGCTGTGTCCAAAAAACACAACAACTGAAAGGTTGTGTCTTGGAACAAACATAACTCCCATTTGGACAGGCAATTAAAACTGTCACCAACCGCCAGTTTCTAGAAGAATNCACAATTTGAGATACGGATAGAAAACAAAATACTCTCCATATTTCATACTATATTTCTATAGTTTTGACAATCCAAAAAAATGTTCATTCACTTATCTCTATATGGTCGTGTCCATAGAAGAAGAACCGACTGTGAGACATATGAATTTTTTGTTGAAATTCTTCAAGAATGTCGTACGGTAATTTACAAAAATAAATAGCGAATAAATATTCGGACAGAGTTTCGACTTACAAAAATTAGCGCAATAAATTAGAATAAATAATGGTCGAGGCAAGAGTTCGACTCTTTCTTCTTAAGACGAAAATGCCTCGCTCTGGTGCTGACGGTCTCCTAGGACTCGTCTCCCAAAATACAACGACATCGACTTGTAATATAGTAGCACTCCAAATTACAAGACCCGACAAACCTACTAATATTTGATCTCTCGAGAATCGAAGAACCAAAATGCACGAAAATAATGTTTGGGACTGAAATGCAAATATATGAATAACGACCAGACAGAAAGACAATATCGCAGGAAAAGGGAAGTAGAATAATTTTTTTGGAGTGAATAAAAATCGGAGATCTGGGGTCTATTTATAAAAGTTAAAAGGTTGTGCCCAAAAGATATAACAGCCGAAAGGTTGTGTCTTAGAACAGACATAACCCATTTGGACAGGCAGTTGAAACTGTCACCAATCACCAGTTTCTAGAAGAATCCACATGTCTCACACAGAAAATTCGGGGAAGGAAAAATAAATAATATAATAAAAATATATTATTTAATTAATAAAATAATATTATTTAAAATATTATTTTACCAAAAATATATATACCAACTGGGCCAAGCCCATGACTCGGACCCGGGCCGTGCCGGCCGTTCGAACGGACGGCCGCGGTGCAAGCGTATGGGCTTTAGCTGAACCTACTAGCATATAAGTTCTCTCCCCTCTAAAGACTAGTGATACTCCTTGGAGCCCAAATTCATGTCCTTAACTTGAGTTATATAAAGTGGTTTCTATTCTTCTAGTTTTCCTATGTGTGATTGGCACTTTCCAATTTTTCACCAATTTTTTATTCCTAATTTATTTCAACTTCAAGTGTTCATCTTTTGACTTTAATTTCTCATTCACCCTTAATTCGTTTTGAGAATCATGGAGTAGAATGCATTTGGCCAAATAAATCATTTATCCAACTAACGAGACTCATTTAAATAATTGGTCAAAAGGTGGTCAAACAAACTAATTATTCCAATTTTCCAACAATCCCCCACATGAATGGAAATTAATGCAATAAATGATGCAGACCCTAATGAGAGATCAGGCAGAAAGTTATTACATTTGGATAGGTACCTTATGGATTTGAACCTTTTTATAGTAGTATACTATCGGGTTTACTTGACTAATTAGTGAACGTGATGTCTTGAACTGTCAGTTGTTATTGTAAACCAAGACAATAGCATCAACACAATAACCCTCCTAATATTTTCGAGTTCTCACTATCGTATTCATTTTGGCCCTGAACAACTCTTGGATTTTATAAGTGTTTTAGAGAATTCAAGCCCTTGAAACATTTTCATGGAAGCAGCCCCATTTCACACTTATATAGGTGATTTCCTATTAAGAGTACCTACCATACTCTACTTGGATAGTTCAAGATATAGGAATCATTAAAAGCATATTTTAACCTAAGACTTTCTGCAGATAGCACTTCTTTTATCATAGGAATGGGTAGGAATAAACTCCGAAATGCTTTTTGAATCTTCATAACTTAGTTGTAGCATTGAACCAAGATCTTGGGATCTCCAGTCAGCAAGATTGTGTTATCATTACAAAGATCCTTACTTAGTAGGTTTTAAACACATTTCCCTTGATAGGCAGTACATTTGATTTCTTGGTAAACCTTTTGTGAGTGGATCCGCGATATTTTCTCTAGATTTTACATAATCTATGGAAATGACACCATTCGAGATCAGCTGCTTTATTGTATTATGTCTTCGACAGATATGTCGAGACTTATCATTATACATACTACTTTGTGCTCTACCGATAGCCGACTAACTATCACAATATATACTAACTGCAGGCACGAGTTTAGGCCAACATGGAATATCCCTCAAAAAATTACGAAGTCATTCTGCTTCTTCTCCAGCTCTATCTAAAGCTATGAACTCTGATTCCATCGTGGATCGAGCTATACACGTTTGTTTAGATGATTTTCAAGATATGACCACACCACCGATAGTAAAGATATAACCACTAGTGGATTTTGAGTTTTTTGTATCTGATATCCAATTAGTATCACTGTATCCTTCTAATACAGCTGGATATCTTGTATAATGTAATCCAACATTTGAGGTGTATTGTAGATATCTAAGAACCCTTGTTAATGCCTTCCAATGGTTATTATTTGGATTACTTGTGAATCTACTAAACTTGTTCACTGCATATGCTATATCCGAACAAGTGTAGTTGGTGATATACATTAGACTACCTATTATTCAAGAGTACTCCAACTGAAATACGGGCTAACCTTTATGTTTGGCCAATAGTAGACTTAAGTCTACTAGAGTTTTAACTGGACTTTCATCATATACATGAAATTTCTTAAGCACAGTCTCAATATAGTGAGATTGAGATAGAACAAGTCCCTCAGATGTCTTAAGGATTTTAATTCCTAATATTACATCTGCAATACCCATATCTTTCATGTCAAATATTTTGTCCACATTTTCTTGATAGTTATTATGATATCATGATTACTACTCATTATTTGCATGTCATCAACATAGAGACATACAATTACATATGCACTAAGTGTAGTTTTAATATAAACATATTTATCACATTCGTTAATTTTAAAGTCATTTGACAATATAGTTTTGTCAAATTTTTCATGCCACTGTTTTGGTGCATGCTTTAGTCCAATAGTGACTTAACGAGTTTACACTCCTTTTTCTCCTGCTCAGGGGCAATGAACCCCTCAAGTTGTTCCATGTAAATTTCTTCATCTAACTCTCCATTTAAGAAGGTTGTCTTAATGTCCATCTGATGGATCTCCATATTATGCAATGCTGCGATTGCAATTAATACTCTAATAGACGTTATTCTTGTTACTGGAGAGTATGTGTTGAAAAAATCAAGACATTCCTTTTTTTTTTTGAACTCTTAACTACCAATCTGGTCTTATATTTATCAATTGATCCATCAGTCTTTAATTTTCTCTTGAAAATCCATTTACAACCCAACGGTTTGTTACCTAGTGAGAGATCTACCAGCTCCTATGTATGATTCTATATAATAGAATTAATTTCACTATTGATAGCCTCTTTCCAGAATGGAGCTTCTGGACTTGACATAGCTTTATTGAATGTCCTAGGTTCATTTTCTAACAAATAAGTTAGAAAATCTGGACCAAAGGATGTAGCTGTTTTGGACCTTTTACTACGTCTTGGTTCTTCATCACTTTGATGATTACCAATTGTAGTATCATAAGTTCGTTTTTGTGAATTAATCTCTTTCCTATCCTTACAAGGAAAAATATCCTCAAAAAATACACAATTCATTGCTTCTATAATAGTATTTTCATGTATGCCTGGAATGTCGTATTTATGTACGAGGAACTGATATGTACTACTATTATTGGCATATCCAATGAATACACAATCGATGATTTTTGACATTATTTTAACTTGTTTAGGTTTTGGTACTTCTACCTTAATTAAACACCCCCACACTTTCAAGTACTTGTACGAAGGTTTATGACATTTCCATAACTCATAAGGAGTTTCGTTCTTACCTTTGTGCGGTAATTTATTTAGAATGTGGTTTGCTGAGAGAATTGCTTCTCCCCACAAGTTCTAAGGTAAACCAGAACTGATTAACATAGCGTTCATCATCTCTTTTAGAGTACGATTTTTGCGTTCAGCAATACCATTTGACTGAAGTGAATACGATGCTGTAGTTTGATGAATAATCCCATATTTTCCACCTCTGTCACTACAAATAACTTTTATTCGTTTGCTAAATTGATTTTCAACCTCATTTTTGTACTGTTTAAATGCTTCTAAGGCCTCATCTTTGCTTCTTAGCAAATATACATAACAGTACCTAGTGCAGTCATCTATAAAAGTAATAAAATACTTTTTTCCTCCTCTAATTTGTATGAACTTTAAGTCACAGTTATCACTGTGAATGCGTTCTAGAGGATTTGAGTTTCTCTCCACTGAATGAAACGGTGTTTTAGCTATTTAGCCTCTACACACGTTTCACGTCGATGATATTGATGAAATGAAATTGAAGGCAATAGATTTAAACTTACTAATTTACGTAAAGTTTTAATATTAACATGTCCTAATCTATCATGTCATAAGTTAGAGGCCTCAATCAAGTAAGTAGGAGATTTATTTTTATTAATATCAAAATCACGAAGTACAGGCATTACATTCATTTTGAATAGCCGATTGGCTAAGTACTCTTTGCCCACAAACATGCCACTTTTGGTAAGTATAAATTTATCAGACTCAAATACTAGCCTAAACCTATTTTTGCTTAACAAAGCTCCGAATACAAGTTTTTGCGAATATTAGGAACATGCAACACATCGATCAGAGTTACTTCTTTTCCTGATGTCATCTTAGCACTACTTTACCTAGACCAACAATTTTGGATGTTGCCGAGTTTCCCATAAATAATTGTCATCCATTGATAGGAGTGTAAGATGAAAACATCTCCTTATCAACACAAACATGTCGAGTAGCACATGTATCTACGAACCATTCTCTTAGATTGTCCACCATGTTTGCTTCAAATACAACAGTTGAGAGCATTAGTTTAGACACACCATTAGACAATTCGTCTTCCTCGGTCAATTGTACTTGGTCCTTTTTGTTTTGCTTTTTTGTCGGCAATCATTTGCAATGTGACCAGGCTTACCGCAGTTATAACAATCTCCTTTGAATTTCTTAACCTTGTTTTTTTGCTTGCCATTACCTAAGTGATTTCTTTTCTTGCTAGTATTTGACTCTACCAAATTAGCTTTAGCCTCCATATGCAACTTTCCAGCTTCCTCAGAATTTTGATTATCTTCCTCAATTCTCAGTCTTACAATTAGATCTTCTAGTCCCATTTCTTTGCGTTTATGTTTCAGGTAGTTCTCGAAATCTTTCCGCATTGGAGGTAATTTCTCTATAATAGCGACGACCTGAAATGACTCACTGAGTTTCATACCTTCTGCATGTATATCATGCAAGATGATTTGCTGCTCTTGGACTTGATTCATCACTATTTTAGAATCTATCATCTGGAAATCTAGGAATTTGCCCACAACGAATTTCTTTAATCCGGCATCTTCCGTTTTGTACTTCTTTTCCAATGATTCCCACAGTAACTTAGCTGTCTTGACTGAACTGTATATGTTGTAAAGTGTGTTGTCAAGACAATTGAGGATGTAGTTCCTGCACAGGAAATCACTAAGACTCCATGTATCGAATGCTGCTCATTTTTTAGAATCTGTTTCTTCTTCCTCAACAGTTGGAGCATCCTCACTCAAGAATTTTGCCAAATTCAAAGTTGTGAAATAAAACAGAATTTTCTGTTACTATCTTTTAAAATCCACTCCTGTGAATTTTTCTGGTTTCTCCCCATAAGCATTGTTTGGGGGTACGACAGATGTGTTGTTACTTGCCATAATCTAACAAAATTTTAGAATATAAATTAGCATGCAAATAAAAAAAAATCATCTTAAGATTGTTGAAATTCTTCGAGAATGTCGTGCGATAATTTACAAAAATAAATAGCCAATAAATATTCGGACAGAGTTTCGAATTACAAAAATTAGCGCAATAAATTAGAATGAATAATGGTCGAGGCAAGAGTTTGACTCTTTTTCATTAAAACAAAAATGTCCCGCTCTGGTGCTGACAGTCTCCTGGCACTCGTCTCCCAAGATACAACGACCTCGACTTGTAATAGTAGTACTCCAAATTACAAGACCCGACGAACCTACTAATATTTGATCTCTCGAGAATCGGAGGACTAAAATGCACGAAAATAATGTTTGGGACTGAAATGCAAATATATGGAAAACGCCAGGACAGAAAGACAATATTTCCGGAAAAGGGAAGTAGAATAAGTTTTTTAGAGTGAATAAAAATCGAGATCTGGGATATATTTATAGAAGTTGAAAGGCTGTGTCCAAAAAACACAACAACCGAAAGGTTGTGTCTTGGAACAAACATAACTCCCATTTGGACAGGCAATTAAAACTGTCACCAACCGCCAGTTTCTAGAAGAATCCACGTGTTTCGCACAAAAAATTCGGGGAAGGAAAAATAAATAATATAATAAAAATATATTATTTAATTAATAAAATAATATAATTTAAAATATTATTTTACCAAAAATATATATACCAACTGGACCAAGCCCAAGCCCACGACCCGGGCCGATCGTTCGGACGGACGGACGGACGGCGGCAACGCGTGCGTTTGGGCTTTTGCTGAACCTACTAGCATGTAGGTCATCTCCCCTCGAAAAACTAGTGGTACCCCTTGGTGTCCAAATCCAAATCCTTAACTTAAGTTATATAAAGTGGTTTCTACTCTTCTAGTTTTCCTATGTGGGATTGGCACTTTCCAATTTCACTCCAATTTTTTATTCCCAATTTATTTCAACTTCAAGTGATCATTTTTTGACTTTAATTTCTAATTCACCTTTAATTAGTTTTGAAAAATAAATACATATTTCAATTCTACTCATGGAGTAGAATGCACTTGGCCAAATAAATCATTTATCCAACTTACGGGATCCACTTAAATAATTGGTCAAAAGTTGGTCAAACCAACTAATTATTCCAATTTTCCAACATTTTTTTCTTGGAGTTGTGTAGCGCAAAAAGTACGCACGCAAAGAGGAGGCAACACAACTTTAGGATAGTATCGTTGAAGTGACCGCCTAAGGTTTGCATTCTAAACCTTTCTTATTGTTGAATTATAATGTTTATATTCTTATAATATTGTTATGTTTATACAATTATAAATTATTTTATTTATGTTTATTAATTGAAAATTTATCTACACACAATTACCCATTTTTGCCAAGGAATAAAGCCCAAAGAACTAAAGAATCATGATCTATACCTTCTTGAGAAGTTGAAAGAAGAAAAATGCGCGGATGGGTCTCTAGCAGCCCATCCAAAAGCTTTCACGGGGTGCTTTGTTTATGGTGAATTTGCCATTACTTCAACTTTTTTGCTGTGAGAATATTTGAGCAAACTGAAGAGAGGCAACGGCTTAAGGGATATCACTGATTAACAAGAACTATTCAAGAAACCCTCGGCCCATTAGGACATTCAAGAACAATCTCAAAAAGGATTTCAAAGGGTGGATTTCATTTTCTATTTTTTGACTTTTAATTTAATTATTTTAATTGTTTTAAGTTTAAAATAACGAAATTTGGATGGAATCCATCCATACAGCTTCAGCTGCAACGTTTTGAGAAAAGTTTGGAATGCCGTTGCAACAAAAGGTTAGGGGAAAGTCTATAATACTTTGAAAGGTTTGAGGGTGCATCTGCAATTTTCCCATTATATTGTTTTATCATTTTATAATATTTCAAGGAAATGCTACAATCTTGGCTTCCCTTGAGTCTCTTCTCTAAAGGATAAACCTAAAATTGGTGGCATGATTGGATAAAACGAAAAAGCCAATGAAATGACAGGTATAAGTTTTTTTATTTTAGAAAATTTTCCAACCGCATATTTATTAGGACTATCAAAAGATGTATGCTCCTTTAGCGTTGAATCGTGTGATTTATAGATTTGTCGTAGTCTTTTGATCATATATTTTATATTTTACCATCCTTGGTTTACATCATCTCCTAAATCATTGATTACACCCTGTCACATGGTATCATCTAATTAAACATTTTAAAAAAATAAAATTTTCAACAATCTGTGTTTTACAACACAGCAAATATCATCAATAATGTAAGAAATGAGTGTACAAAAGACATAACTCTTTTATATTATTGAAGATGACAATTAAGCCACCACTTGAGGAGAGTTTATGAACGATTTATTTTATAAGAGCAACTTCAACCACAACATCAAATCATCATTTTTCACCAAATATTTGGTGCAATGCCACTCCAACTCAACCCCAAAATTTGCACAATTTTGTTGAAATACTATTCACTTGCACCATTTTGCATCAAATTTGATAAAAGTCTTTTTTGCCCTTTTTTCATTTATCACCAAATGATATCAAGGATAATTGTGTCATTTAACATTATATATAATTTAAATTATTATTATTATTTGTAATAAAATTTATGCATGTAATCAATAAATTGTCCAACAGCATGGGCATGACAATTTGTAGGTCCTAGTAGATTCCGAACTATTATCCTTGAAGTTGTAGCTGATTATATCTATGGATATGGCATGCATATTTTGGGCTTCGACAATGATATCAATGTTTTGGAGAGATTCCATTTTTTTGCGAGCCTTGCTCAAGATATTGCTCAACCGGCTCAATATGTAATTCAAGAGAAACAATATGACATGGGGTATTATCTAGCTGATAATATATATATATTCAAAATGGTCTACCATTGTGCAAGAGATTTATAAGCCGCTCGATCCAAAAAAAAATATTTGTAATGAAGCATGTAGAAAAGATGTTGAACGTGTATTTAGAATTCTACAATCAAGATTCACAATAGTAAAAGGATCGGCACGTTTTTGGGACAAACATTTATTACATGATATAATGACTACATGCATTATTATGCATAACATGATAATCGAGGACAAACGTGATCTTAATGCACCAGTTCAATATTGGGTGGAAGCACCTATTCCAGAAGTTGAGTTGGTTGCAGACGAAGATTAACGTTTTTACGAATTCCTTGCTCGTCATAGACAAATCAAGGATAAAGATGTTCATATTGCACTTCGAAACGCATTAATTACTACATTATTTTTAATAACATGATTTAATATTTTTGTAAATGAAACATAATTATGTATGTAGTAATTTATATAGTAGTAAATTGAATAAATAAATAATTTTTTAGCTATATAAATTGTTAAGAATAAAAAAAACAAAGAAAATAATTAAACACGGTTCATTTTGTACAACTCTAGGTGTAATGGGTTGCAGATGCTTTTCAATTTAGTGTAAAATTTTTGCTGCAGAATTGGAGATGACGTAAGTAGATAAAAATGAATATTGGATAATAATTACAGAATCATTGAGCCTCCGTTGGTTGTTTGGTACCGATGTTAAACTCATTTTTAACATTTTTCGGACTGTTGTACAGTAATTTGAGCATTATGACGCGTGAATGACAAAATTTTGTAATTTTTAATCTTTTACTTCCCCTATACCCATTTTACCCACAGCACTTCAATTCATTTTGCCAAGAAAAGCTGACAAAAGGGAGTAGAAATGGAAAATAGTGCATAAATAATAATAGTCGGTCTACACGTACAGGGGCCTCTTTCATAGGCTCCTTAGATAAGACACATGTGGGGGCGAGCCCCACAATTATTTTTTTTTCTAAATACATGTGAGGCCTCGCCCCTGCACAGCTGTAAACGTGCAGCCTTATTCAAATAATAAACACCTCATTCACATGCCGCGGCATAAGCCCCACTTGATTTGATGGAAAAAAATGAATTATGATTAAATTAATAGCGCCCAAACATCAACAATTTCCAAATAAGAAGATGAATATTGAAATTACGAGCACATATAAATATATATTGGAAATTATAAAGAAAAATATGTTAGATGCATTATTTATTTAACTAAAATTGACGTTCTTAATTCTAAACAATCCATATCAATCTTGTTAAAGATAATTTATTCAATATTCTTGTTTTAAAAACTAAAACTAAATTTCCTAAATTCATTAAGGGCTTATTTGGTTTGTTTTTATGTTTGCTTCTTATTATAGGAGAACTTTTTGATTAAACTATTTTAATTAGTATTCAAAAATTAATTTTTAACAAATCTTTTTCTTTCGGTTGAACTTTTAGAGAAAGTGACGTCTGACCAATTTTCTCTAAAAGTTCATATAAACTTATAACTAGAATAAACACTTCAATCAAAGATTTCTCGAGACAAAGAAGATGTCACAGCGGCTCACAGCCTCCATGCAATTTTTAGATAAGGAGATGACTGGTTCTTCAAATGATTTTACGTATTGCTCGTCTCTTTTATCAGCCACTCAAGTTGTTCAAATTGCGTGAACAGTAATCTAACTCGAATGAAATTGCATCACGTCTGTTGTATACAAAATTTGTGAAATAAAACCTTGCCTAATGATGGTAGATTCCTTTACCATACTAGAATTATTGAATTAAATTAGAAAGAGAATGGATTTCTTTATTCAATGCAATGCAATTGTGGGTTGCTTAAAATATATGTCATATAAGCAAAAATAAACGATACTTAAAAATATATTTTCCATGCAAACTGATAAGAACTTCGTCAAAATGACATGATAGACAAAAATAGTAATGTCTAGACGAAGTTATAGATGTAGAGACTTCGTTAGACATGCTAACTCGACAATATAATGAATTATGTTTCATTTTATTTAATATCTTCCGGTCTATTTTATTATCTTTATATTAATGTTAATCAAAGACACGTAAATGGCAATATAGAAACATAGATGGAACTCATTAAAGAACAATTTTAAATCTGATCATTTATTCAATTATAATTATCACATCGATTTGAAAATTTGTCAATTGAAATGCCACATAAATTTCAATTCATAGGATGCATTAAGATACTCTAAAAGCCACTTCTCTTTTACATTGTCCCTTGTTTGGCCCCCATTAATTTCAATTCTATTATATATTATTTTTCTTTCTCTTATTTTCAATCAAATAATTTTTTATAAAATAATATTACACGTAAATCGAAAACTTTTTTTTTTCATTTTCAACCACTCATTTTAAATTTTAAAAAAAAACACTATTTCACGTATTTTTATTTTCCCAAAATGGGGCCCAAAGGAGGCATTATGTGCCAAGGCTTTATTTTCGCCTTTTAGTCTCTTGATTGACAAGGATGGAAATTCATCCTTTTATTCGTATTTTTTAACTGTCTTTGTTATAATTAGGAGTTATTAGAGGATTTTTATTATCTATTGCATAAGTTTGAGAGCTGGTTCACACGTATTTCAATTTTCTTTTGCCAATTATTTCTGTTAGTTGTGATTTTTATTACATATAAAATTGTAATGGATTAGATTGGATCGATGAACGCCAATGATGATTTTAACAAATTTTTGGCAGTTTAAACATTCGTGTCTACGATTTTCCTCAAGCAAACGATGTTTCAATTCCAGAAAAATATTGGTACTACCGAATTGACAATCATTGAGCTTGAGGACAATTTGAAGAAGTGATTTGTACAAGGATGAAGGAAGGGAAAAGCTCTTAAACATACTTCAAAATTTTGGAAACATTTTGCGAAAGAAAGTTGAGAATGGAGAGGGGATAAACGAAAACATATTACAAATACTGTGGAAAAGATTTCGCTTCGAAAAAAAAAAGAAAAAAATTTAATACAACCTAGACATTATGAAAAATATCGGGTTCGTACTGGGGATCTCAACAGTAGGCTATCTATGTCAATTATTTATTTATTTATATATATGAAACACCTCCATTGTAGTGCTATCTATGTCAATTGAACAGCACACATATGATACATCAATTTATACAAGCTTCAATTGAGTTTGGACGGGTCCAAATAAACACTATAATTTTCTTAAAATAAAGTTTTTGCATCTTTTTAATAAAATAAAAGACATATTGTACATTTAAAATTGATGGGTATAAAAGAACGTGTTTCAATTAAGTCCATGTTTGGTGTATATTAAAATCAGATTTTTAGTAGATTTTATAAAATTAAGTTGATGTTGTGATTTCATGATTAAATTTAATTGTCGACTTTGACTAGAAATTTAAAATTTTAATCTACAACAGGGCTAAAACAACTATTTTGATTAAAAAAAAAATACTATTACACAACATATTTAAAATTAATAATATCCTTAAATGAAGTAGAACAAATTGTGTGTGTGTGTGTGTGAGAGAGAGAGAGAGAGAGAGAGAGAGAGAGAGAGAGAGAGAGAGAGAGAGAAATTTACATGATTGCAATGAATTTGGATGATAAACCAAAATGAGCAGCAAAACAATATTTTCATGTTTTAATGGTCCGATAAAAGTGGATTTTGACTCCATTCCTTAGATGGTGCACTTATCATTCTCAATTCTCTTTAGGTTGCCACCATTATCCCTCCTCTCTTCATTTACCAATATCACAAGTACCTAAAAAGGTATTGTAGTCTAATCATTTATGATGCTACTAAAAATTGTACATGTTGATTTTTCGAGCTTGACGACTGATAATGAGCACGAACGAGATCTTCCGGTACCTGAAACAAAGGCGTCGAGGTGTGTCCTCGTCGCCCCTCCGATACTTCTCGTCGTCCCTCCGATACTTAGTCAGAGAGAGAATTTGTGCGTAAGGCTATGAACTGAAAATTATGTAAAACGTACCTAAATAATGATCAAGGGCTTTGTATTTATAGAGGTAGGTGGTGTGTTCATACTAGGATTCCATAGTGCACTTGTAATAGGACAGCTTGATTTTGCAATCTTATACCAATGAGTCCTACGCGAGATAGGAGTTTGAATTGTGGTATAACTGGGATACCAATTATTTAATAGAGTTCTTTTGGGCATAGGAGACATAGGTTGAGGAGTTTAAGTCAGAATAAATTTCTTATTGGATAAGGCGTTGACGCCGGGGACATGTCGAGGACGTAATCCCGAGGACACGTCGAATGACGTTCCACAAACTCTTGGGTCAAGAGCTCGAGCATGTGAAAGACATCCCGAGCACATATATCCCGAGCATACTGATACACAAATCGACGAAATAAAGTCCTCGGGTTTGTATATGTCGGGAACAGTATTTGGTAACATCAGTGGCCCCCGTGCACCTGTGCTCGATTATATGCATGATGATAGGTGCAAAAGATCAAAATTACAGTCCTCGGTATAATACCCCTGACAATTCATTGCAGAGGAAGGATTCGTGAGGGCTGACGTCAGATGTGGTAGTGACACCAGCCCTAGTACAAAGGCGGTGTAACTTTTAAACCCTAGGATGTAGGACACGTGGCATGATCGAACGGTTCAGGATGCGACCTTTGGCCTTCCACCCATGTTTCCCTATATAAGCCTCATTTCCTATTCATTTTTTACTTTTTCACTATCAGTAAACCTTGTTGGAGTCGTCGGGATAAGGTGAGTCCTCTAGACTTTAAGTTGTTTGTTTTTAGAAAAGTCTAAATTTAAGATAGGATGTCGAGCAGTGATAGTAATACGTCGTCCTCGAGTTCAGGAACCCCAACCGAGGACTTAGGACAGTCAATAATACCTATGGCTGTCCCCATAAGTGTTAATCCTCGAGCTCAGGATATCCCGACACCGTTAGTAAACCCCGACCAACCGTGTAGGTTTAAGGAGCACTTAGCAGTGGCGACTGCTAGGGAGTTCGGCCTGATGCCGAACTACGATATTAGATCTCCCGGGGATGAGGATAGGGTAGCCATTGCTCGGGAAGGAGAGTTTGTCGTTTTTGAAGATTCTTTGAAGGAGGGATTTAGGTGGCCACTGCATCCTTTTTTCCTCGTACTTTTGACTGAGCATAATATGAGTCCGAGGCAATTAGTGCTGAACGGGTGAAGGATGTTGACATATTTTTTTATTGCTTGTAGATACCTCGGGATTATCCCGTATGTCGATTTATGTAGGATGGTCTTCGACCTAAAACAACTCCCCCAGTACTCTTGTTTTGCCTATCTCTCAACCCGAGGAAGGTTTAGAATCCCGAGGATGCCTAGCTCCCTGAAAGGGTGGAAGGATAAGTGGTTTTATGCCATACCTCAAGATCCCGATGTTCCCTTTAGTCCTCGGTGGGGGGTGCCCGATACTGCTAGGTTTTGTGGGGGTCAGGCATATTTTGAGTCGTTGGAGAGGCATAAGCAAATGCTAGAGGAGCTCGAGCCCCTCATTTATGATTTGGATGATATCCTCGAGCTTGCGAACATGAAAGGCATCGAGGGTAGGATACGGGATTTTAACGCTTTAATTTCCCGACCTATTTTTTTATTAATGCTCGTGCTAATAACGTGTCATTTTTTGCAGAAATGACGTTTGAGCCAAGTGCCCTTTGTCAGGCAGTTAGCAAGAAGTTAAAGGTTTCCCAGGCTCGAGCTCCAGGCCAGAGGAGGGGCCAAAAGAGACCTCGGGATTCGAGGCTTGAAAAGCAGACCAGTGGGCCCGGTGAATCGTCAAGACCCCGAGGACCGTCCCCGGGAGTAGGGAGGACAGGAACGCAGCAACAAAATCCTCTGGGGACTCCTCGAGGGCCTCATCCTCGAGGACCTGTTGACGTGGTCGACCTTGAGGATGAATGCCTGCCACCGGGCCCTGTTGATCCCGAGGGATGCTCCCGGTGTCAGTCCGTGCTCAGCGTTGTTGACAAGTACCGGGCAGACGTCGATTTAAGCAATGACTTGAGGGCTCTCGAGGCTATGGCCTTAAAGGTAAGATCGTCGACAGTTTTTTTTTTTTTCAATCTTTACTTCCCGAGGTTAAGTTGCCCGCGCTCTTTTTTCCAGACATTGGGCATAGCTCGAGGTCTTTCCTTAAAGGAGAAAGACGAGTCTTCAAAGATGGCCGACCTCGAGGGTGCCATTTCTGCTCGGGATCTGAGGATCGCCGACCTCGATGAGGAACGTGCTCAACTGATGAGGGAGCGCGAGCAGATGAGAAACGATCTTCGTAATGCTCAGGATGAGGCCGGTACTGCGAAGGACGAGGCTGAGCACCTCAAGCTCGAGCTCAAGCGCACTCAAAAAGAACTGGATGCAAAGCTGGCCGATGCTCGAGATGATGCGGTCGAGGACTTTAAGAAGTCTGACGCCTTCAACGAGTTGAAGGGCGAGTATGCTATGGGCTCATACTTTCATGCATTAAAGGAAGCTCGAGCTTTTATTCGCCTGAGGCCAGATGCTCGCCCTGAGGATCTGAAGTCGATTCCCGAGGTGGCTGATGACCTTCAGCTTTCTGAGTCTGAAGAAAATGCTGGGGATGAAGACGTCGATATTGAGGGTGACGATGTCCAGGAAGGCCAAGGCAGTCAGAACACCGATGTCTAAATTTGATTAGTCCCCGAGTATTTATTTTGATTTGTAATTTTTGATGTAAAATGCCCGATCTTAATGGAAATAGTTTTTTCCTTTTTACCGAGCTCATTTTGTGTTATCGACGCATTTTTATTTCATCAACATATGCCGACGACTTTTGTCAATTAATTATCCCGACGACTTAGAAGAATTAATTATCTCGATGACTAAGAAGATTAATTATCTCGACGATTAAGAAGAAATAATCCGATTTTAAGCAAGTCATAATGCCGAGGACAGTTATGAATGTAGGATATAGTTTAACACTTGACGGTAAAAAATATCCCGACGTCTAAGATAAATTAATTATCTCGACGACTATGACGATAAATTATCTCATCGATTGAGAAGAATTAATTCGATTTTAAGCATGTCATAAGGCCGAGGACAATGATGAATGCAGGATATAGTTGAACACCTTGACGGTAAAATTATCCCGACGTCAGTATTGAATCCAATCCTATGAATACCTCGAGGACTAATCGCGAGGGGTGGTAACCTCGAGGTATACGAAGAATTGTGCCCGACCTCTGTACAGAAGTATATCCCGAGCGTTCACTTTGGAACCTCAGACAAAAATTCAAGGATAGATGGTCGGGGATGTATGTCCTCGGGATGTTTACTTGTGCTGCAAGATTTTGATGTGCTAATTATGGGCTCCAAGGTTTTGGTGCTTTCCGGGGCAAGGCTTAGGTGCTTGCTCGGGGCAAGGCTTAGGTGCTTGCTCCAGTACTTCTTCCAAGAGATCAAGGTGTTCAGTTGTATGCCCCGAGGTTTCTGGGTCGAGTCTCCTATGGCTTGGCAGTCTAATTTCCACCGGGACCATTGCTTCAATGCCATAGGCTAACATAAAAGGGGTTTCTCCTGTGGATGTCCTATGAGTTGTTCTATACGTCCATAGTATAGAAGGCAGCTCGTCGGACCAAGAACCCCTAGCATTACCAATTCTTGTTCGAAGGTCTTGTAATATGATTCGATTTGTCACCTCGGCCAGACCATTGTTCTGAGGATGCGAAACTGAAGTCAGATGGTGATCAATCCCAAGGTTTGAGCAAAAGTCCCTAAACTGTTGATTGTCAAATTGCCTGCCATTGTCGGTGATGAGGACCTTTGGTATCCCAAACCTGCAAATGATAGACCTCCAAGTGAAAGCTCTTAGCTTGGGCTCCGATATCGTTGCGAGAGGTTTGGCCTCTGCCCATTTAGTGAAATACTCTACTGCTACAGCAACAAACTTTAATTGACCTCTTGCCACGGGAAAGGGCCCGAGGATGTCAACTCCCCATTGTTCAAACGAGGCCGAACAGTTAATGTTGGTGAGGTCTTCGGCCGGTGAATAGATAACATTACCAAACCTCTAGCACGTATCACATCTCTTAACATATTCTGGGGCGTCTTTCTTCATAGTTAGCCAATAGTACCCATATTGTATGAGTTTAAAGGCCAGGGCCCTGGCTCCTTGATGATTCCCACACACACCTTCATGAACTTCAGCAAGGGCCTGGGATGATTCTGATGGTCTAAGGCACCTTAGGTATGGAAGAGTAATACTTCTGCGAAAGAGGACATCGCTGATCATGCAGTACCTAGGAGCTCGAGCTCGGATGCTTCTAGTCAACCTGGCATCGCTTGGTAGATTTCCACTTGTGATGAATTCTATGATTGGGTCCATCCAAGACGGTTCGTTGTCAATGTCCATGACGTCGGGAATTTGATTGATGCTGGATTATGTGATGACTTTGATGTGAACTGTTCTGTCCAGACTGTCAACCCCCATGAACACAAGCCTGGATAATGCGTCGGCTTTTCGTTGTCCTTTCGAGCAATTTTTGCAATTTCACAACTCTTGAATTTTCGTTGAAGATCTTGAACCTTCATGCAATACAAACTCATTTTCTCGTCTTTCCTTTCAAATGATCCTTCAATCTGTCCGACCACCAGTTGTGAATCGTTGAATACCTTCACGAACTCGAGCTCAAGGCTAAAGGCTAGCTCCAGAGCAATAATGACAGCCTCATACTCGGCCTCGTTATTGGTTGCTTCAAACTCGAACCTAAGTGCGCATTGAATCTTCGTATGTTTGTCAGGGCTGATGATGATGACCCCTGTACCCGAGCCCGAGGAGTTTGATGCTCCATCTACAAAAATTTTCCAAGTGTCCAAATTAGTGCCCATGCTCGAGCCGTCATCTGGCCCCCGAGGCCTAGGGGTTAGTTCTGCAATGAAGTCGGCTAGTGGTTGGGCTTTAATAGATGGGCGTGGTTTGAATTCGATGTCAAATTCTCCAAGCTCGATTGCCCATTTCATCAGTCTTCCTGAGAAGTCCGATTTCTGAAGTATATGCCTAAGTGGTTGATTAGTGAGCACCACAATAGGGTGAGACTGAAAATAATGTTGGAGTTTTCGTGCTACTATCACCAAAGCAAGGGCAAGTTGTTCCGCCAAAGTATACCTTGTTTCCGCATCTAATAGGACCTTGCTTACATAGTAGATAGGTTGTTGGACTCTGTTAACCTCTTTCACCAAGACCCCGCTGATCGCGTTTTGAGATACGGTCAAGTACAAAAATAAGGTGTCACTAGGCTCAGGCCTAGTGAGAATAGGAAGAGATGCCAATGTTTGCTTGAGCTCCTGAAAAGCTTTCTCACAGTCTTCACTCTAATCAAAGCCTTGGTTTCCTCTGAGGACTTTGAAGAAGGGATAGCACCTGTCTGATGCTTGGGACATGAACCTGTTCAAGGCTGCTATCTTAACAGTCAACCTCTGTACCTCTTTCTTGTTCCTTGGTGATTCCATAGATGCCAAGGCTTGTATTTTGTCAGGGTTAGCCTCTATCCCCCGGTGAGTGATCATAAAGCCCAAGAACTTGCCCGAGGCTACGCCAAATGCACATTTTGCTGGGTTCAACTTCATTTTGTACTTTCGCAAAGTGTCAAAAACCTCTTCAAGATCTGAAATATGTTGGTCCACCCATTTGCTCTTGACCACCATGTCATCAACGTACGCCTCCACATTCCTTCCTATCAAGTTAGCAAAGACTTTGTTGATGAGCCTTTGGTATGTTGCCCCTGCATTCTTTAAACCGAAAGGCATGACCTTATAACAGTATATGGTGAAATCGGCCATGAATGACGTCTTTTCTTGATCTTCCTCGACCATGAGGATTTGATGATAACCAAAAAATGCATCTAAGAAGCTGTATAGCTTATGTCCAGATGTGCTATCCACCAAGTTGTCAATCCGCGGTAGGGGATAACTATCTTTTGGACATGCTTTGTTAAGATCTGCGAAGTTAATAAAGACCCTCCACTTACCATTGGCCTTCTTCACTAAAACAACATTGGCAAGCCAATCGGGATATTGGACCTCCCGAATGAATTGAGCACTGACGAGTTTGTTAATTTCTTCATGAATGACCTCCCGACGTTCTAGGGCAAACTGTCTTTACTTCTGCTTTACTGGTCTGGCCCCTGGGCTAATGTTAAGCCTGTGGACTGCAATTTTGGAGTCTATCCCTGGCATATCCTCAACCTTCCAAGCAAAAACGTCAATGTTGCGAGATAAGCAACCAATAAGTTCTGTCTTTAGGGTGACGTCAAGATCCCGACCAATCGTCACCTTCTTATCATGCTCGAGCTCAATTTCCATCAATTCTTCGATAGGAGCAAGTCTGACTTGTTGCCTGGTCTCGGGCTCTATCCTCGAGATTTGCATGACGTCGTTATTTATTTCCCGAACACTGGCAACATAGCATTGTCTGACAGCTGCTTGGTCTCCACGCACGACCCCAACGCCATTACTTGTTGGAAACTTCATGGCTAGGTGGAAGGTAGACACAATGGCTTTGATCTTGTTCAGGAGTGGTCTTCCCAGGATAGTGTTATAGGCCATTGAGACACGTACCACTTGAAAAGATGTCATCTCTGTAACCTGTTTCTGGCCAGAACCCAAAGTTAGAGGAAGCTCGACGACACCTTCTGGAGTGATGACTCCTCCCCCAAACCCCTGGAGAGGAGATTTAACCGCTTTAAGCTACTGAGATGAGATTCCCATTTTGGCAAAAGCCTCTTGTGAAAGTATATTGGTCGCACCCTCGTTGTCAACCAAGATTCTCTTTACTTCAAAATTGGCCACAATCGTTGAGATGACCAAGGTATCATCATGTGGAAGTGATACACCTTCCAAGTCCCTGGTTCCAAAAGTAATATCCTCCAACTTTCCATGAGGCATCCCAGAGGCCAAGGTATATTGTCGGGTATATTGTTTTCTTCCACTATTCGAGTCTCCTCCCGAGGCAAACCCCCAATGATGATATTGATGGTTCCAGCAGTGGGTTGACCATCCCTTTTTGCTTCAGGGGCTCTTTCCCTACCACGATCATTCCTCGGGCATTTGTCATTACTGACGTAGGAACTCAGGAGTCCTCTTTTAATAAGGGCTTCAATCTCCCGTTGCAGGGGCCTTACAGTTCTCCGTGGTATGCCCATGATCCCGATGGAACTCACAGTACGTGTTCATGTCCCTGGATTCGGGTGGTGACCTCATTCTAGCAGGCCATTTGAGTTCCTTCATATCCTTGATCTCCATCAATATATTTATTTTTGACGTATTTAAACGCGTGAATGACGTCGGGGGAACCTCCTGTCTCTGTTTTCTCCGAGGTGGTTCTTGACGGGGGTTCGGGTCGTGCTGTCGTTCATGTTCGACCCTATCATGGGATGGTCCAACCTTTCTCAGGTTCAATGTTTCCTCCATATTTATGTACTTCTCGGCTCGGGTAAGAAGCTCGGTCACTGTCTTTGACGGAGTTTTGGATAATGACATCTTGAAAGCCTCACACTTTATAGCATATGTGAGGGCAGAAACTGCTACAGTTATATGTAGGTCGGGAATCTGAAGTCTTTCCTTGTTGAACCTGGTCATGAAGTCACGTAGGGTCTCATTTTGCCCTTGTCTAAGTTGCATGAGGGAAGCCGCTGTCTTCTTGATGCGTTTATTGCTTGCGAAGAAAGCAGAGAACTTGCCCGCCAAATTTGAGAATGAGGCTATGGAGTTGGCCTCTAAGGTCGAGAACCAATCCCTAGCAGCATTTGTCAAAATTTGCGGGAAGGCCTTGCACATCACCTGATCCGATGCGACCTATAGATTCATGACGTCCGTGTATACTTTAAGATGATTGATTGGATCGGTGGTCCCGTCATACTCTTTGATCCTAGGATACTTAAATCTTTTTGGCAAGGGGAATGTCAATATCTCGAGAGTGAAAGGAGTGTTGGGACTGAATCTTGTTGACCCTTTGTTGGCCTGAAGTAGGCCCGCCGTAATTCCTTCTTGAATAATCCTAGCGAGTTCTTCGGACTCCATGGTCACTAATCTCGAGGCCGAGGTCATACGTGGTATGCCTGAGGCCCCTGCTCCGCCATTGTCAGGGACATGTCGCTGAGCTCGAGCTCAAGCATCAGCCATAAAACCCCCCTGGGGTGCCGGTGTGGATGACGGATGCGAATTCCTTTGACTTAGCAGCTGAGTCAGTGTGGCGACCTGTTGTCTGAGCTCTTCAAAGGCTCCGGTATTGACGACTGTCGGCTGGGGCTCTGGCACTTTTGATGATTCCCTTAAGGAACAGGGATATCCTCAGGAGGAGGTTGATTTGGAGCGGATGAGCTTGCTGGTGGAAGACCTGAACGTGTGTTTACCCTGGCTTTTGGTAGCGCTTCCCACAGACGGCGTCAATGATGCTACCAAAAATCGTACCTGTTGATTTTCTGAGCTTGACGACTGATAATGAGTACGAACAAGATCTTCCGGTACCTGAAACAAAGGCGTCGAGGTGTGTCCTCGTCGCCTCTCTGATGCTTAAGTCAGAGAGAGAATTTGTGCGTAAGGCTATGAACTGAAAATTATGTAAAACGTACCTGAATAATGATCAAGGGCTTTGTATTTATAGAGGTAGGTGGTGTGTTCATACTAGGATTCCGTAGTGCACTTGTAATAGGACAACTTGATTTTGCAATCTTATACCAATGAGTCCTACGCGAGATAGGAGTTTGAATTGTGGTATAACTGGGATACCAATTATTTAATAGAGTTCTTCTGGGCGTAGGAGACATAAGTTGAGGAGTTTAAGTCAGAATAAATTTCTTAGTAGATAAGGCGTTGACGCGGGGGACATGTCGAGGACGTAATCCCGAGGACACGTCGAATGACGTTCCACAAACTCTTGGGTCAAGAGCTCGGGCATGTGAAAGACATCCCGAGCACATATATCCCGAGCATACTGATACACAAATCGACGAAATAGAGTCCTCGGGTTTGTATACGTCGGAAACAGTATTTGGTAACATCAATCTATATTACCAAAAAGGGGGAAAAAATCCTAAAAACTACAAAATATTTTTGAATAGCTTACCTACCTTGAGAGATTCTCTTGAAGCAATAATACATAGATCTAGTCGTCATTAAAGCCACAAAGGATTATCTAAATTTATTCATTTCTGTCGATAAGCCCCAATCACATACTAGGAATTCTTTTTTAAGTTCTTCTTTAGGTTAATTAATCTAATCTAATATATTAGCCTCAGTTTACGATGGAATCTTTTCCAATTATAATAAAACTAGGACTGGAATAATTTATTTATTTATTTATTTTTTAAAATTCAAATTATTAAGTGAGGTAGAACCTTCCAAATTGTTAAGAGCCAAAAGCCACCAACTCACCCTTCAAAAAATTAACAATTATCTTTTTCTCGAAGGTGCTCTGCATTTTTTCTCAAGCAGCGGAACCGTCGGTGTTGTGTTTCATGTGCCAGATCAGTTCTACTGCCAGCAAATTCATTGACGTCATGGCTTGCCTAATCACACTATTATATAATGTTTTTATATTACAATAAATATATAAATAAATATTACTACTTACCACCAGCTGGCAGTGGCTGCTATGTCTGAACATTGACAATTTACACACTTTAGAGCACTTAAAAATTATAATTATCTCACCACAGTCGGCCACCCAAATATATGGTACAAATATTAATTTGGGTCTCAAATAAAAATTAATTAAGACAAATGGTAAAACCAATAATCGATTTTGAAGATAAAATTTCTGAGTTCAATTTTTCAGATACAAGATGTTAAACACCTTTTGCAGTTTATACCATTTGGTTAGAAAGAATATGTAATGGAAATAACGAGATACACATTGTACATAAGAACTTTTCCAATTCTTGTTTCCTTTAAAATTGTACGATATTGCCCCCGTCGTTCGATTTCATGATGTCATTGAAGTACATACCAATACTAAATGAATCGACTTAATCTATGAAAAGAACTTTAGACTTGATACATGAGGCAAAGATTATATAAAAAAATAAATTAGTAAAAGAATAAGATTCAATCTATTTATGGAATAAAGCCAAAGAGTCATATACAAATAATCTTAAAAACAAATGATCCTCTAAAATCCAATGTAGTACAATGAAATGAACAATCACGACAAATATACCATAGAGAAAAGAAGGGGTGGAGAGAATAAAGACAAGGGGAAAAGGAAAATTACTATTAAACCCAACAAATGGATAAAATGAATCACATCCGTCCAAAGAAGTACAGATCTATGTCCCGACAAACCTCCACGTGTCGAAAACTACATCAACGCCACAGCAAGAAGTGTTGTAGCAAGAACGGTGCCACCGATGGCGGCTCTCTGGACGAAACCGGCGTTAGTACCATCAGATGGAGGCTGATCAGCGGAGGGTCCGGAAGATGGAGGCTGATCAGCGGAGGGTCCGGCTGGGGTAGGTGCAGTTGGTGAAGCAGCGCCTGGTGCGGTTGATGGGGATGGAGTTTCACCGCTGGGTGATGGGGTAGGGCTGGTCCCTGGGGCTGGAGATGGAGCGGACGGAGCTGGAGATGGAGATGGAGATGGTGTAGCAGTGGGTGGCGCCACCGAGGGAGCTGGTGTGGGTGTGGCGGTGGGTGAAACCTTGGGTGCACCAGCTGGTGCTTGTGCCATACATGCGGTGGCGAAGAGTGCTAAAAGTATGGTTACCTTAAACCCTAACGATGAAGCCATTGTGCCGGAGAAAGCTTTTTTCTTGCGTAATGAATTGGAAAGGTGGTGGTGAGTGCTCGAGATTTTTTAACTTTGAAGGTGGACAAAAGTAAGTGTAAAGTGAAGAATATATAAAAAACAGGAGAGAGAAAGAGATGCGATGTCAATAAATGAGAAGATTCCTTGTGAGGGTTATGTATATAATCAGCTTGTACAGACATGCATGTGTTTTCGTGCTTCCATTTCTAATTCAATTAATGAAATATTTGTACCGCTAAATAAATTTAAATCAATAATAATAAATTAGTAGCTAGTTTACGCGTTTAATTTTAGAGCAACTCTATACATTTATACTCTGGTGATGTTTTTCATATTTTCTCGAGATTATGGCTCGTATCCATACATTTAATTAGCTTTATCAATTCACCCTATATCACCTATCACATTATATGACGATCATTCACACTTTGTACATATGTATAACGTTATTCATATTTTAGGAGAGCGTAAACGAAATTACTCGATTACACTAAATTGTACTTTAATAGCAAACAATCCAAATCGACGAGTGTTTTATCCAATCAAAATGAAGAATTTTTAAAGAATAACATTGTTTATCATCAGCAATTTGGGTGACAATGAGCTACTAATTATTGTTAGGTAAAACTATAAAGCATTTTATTTCATTGAATAATGAATGAGGAATCCCTAATGATAGATAGTTTTACTGATCTTTAATCTAATATTGTTACAAAATATGATTACTGGTATACCAAATATCATAAATTATTGGATTTCACGTTAAGAGAAAGCGATTTTTAATATTTTAGATTTATCACATTCTTTTTTGATAACTCTTCTTCAACAAGAAGAAAGAGAAAACAAAAAACAAAGGTTGGAATGATTCAAGTACAAATGAGCTGTATTTGTTAGGAGCTTCATCACATGGACGGAGGAAAAAGGAAGGAAAAGAGGAAACCTTTATGGTGGAATTTCTTTAGTTTGTTAAACAACTTTGAATACGTGTAACCGCGTAGACAAATTCAGCATGTAGTCATTTTCGTATGGTTTGGTAAGATGTCACCATCCTTTTTACCAGAATGTGTATATGCTTGGTCGGTCACGATCTTTTGATTAACCAATAAGAAAACAAAGAAATGAAAACAAAACAAATTTGACATGAATGATAACTTTTCATACTTCGGGCAACCTAGGAATTCCATTTTGACGACTGGGCACTTGGTGCATTATGGTAGAGGTGTTAGATTGAAGAAGAGTTAAAGATGTAAGCCTTATTATGGACCTATCGATCGATTTATCTAAATTCAATGTCACAAGTTTAATAGTATGAGCATACTCAATATGGGATTATCTACTTCGGTAACATAGTTCTGAATATTTAGAAATGAGACGTGCCACAATAATAAACAATGATCTTGATTATGATTAGAATGATATGGCTCTTACAAATATTATAATAAAGATGCTTTCACTCAACTACTACCATTCTCATATCATCTACAAAACCAAATACAAAGTAATAAGATTAAATAAATAAATTATAGACGGTTACGTAACGGGAACATACCACGTAAGCATTTTAGGGTGCCTTCAATTGCCACATTATCTCCTTTCTGGCAGTCGAGGAGTAGGACATGCACTATTGTCCAAAATATACGTTATTTTCCGTTTGAATTATTGACAAAGAGTACCAGATGATTTATTACGACAACAATAAGATTATGCATTGTGTATCAAGTATATGACAAGAAAAGTCTCCATCGAAAAAACTTTCTTTACATCATTAACCAGATTGTCATCTGTTATCTACTCTCCAGCAAATTCTAGGCCGCAATCGAACCATAATCCCCAATTCTTCTTCAAAACACTTGTTAGGTGCCCATTTGATATTTTATTAAACAATGATTATCAATTAATGACTTATTCATAGTGCACAAATAATTCAAGCGATGATGGAGACAGAGTGTTTTGACAGAGAGAGGGGGAAAAATCGTTTTTTGGGGTTTTATTAATTAGCTGTATTATAGCCGTTAGTTGATAGATAATTGGGGAGAGAGAAAATAAATTAAACTAATCCATCTCTATTGAAAGGGGACAAAAAACATCGTCGTTTTTCTTAGTTGACCTAGACTTTTTGGCATTTTTGCTTAAATTATTTGACAAAATTAAGAATGAAATAAATATACAAATAAATAAAGTTAACGAATCTTTAGGTTGGCACATAAAATATTAGCCCCGTTTGGTAGCAATTTTTCATTCAAAAAAATTATTTTTTTAACTGTTATTTCATTATTTCAACAATTATTTTTGACTTCTTCACTCACAATTGGAATTCATTTTTCTTTCTAACGGTCAAAAAATCATCACTACTGAACATGCCCTTAACGATACATTAAGTCTACATAACTAAATAGTAAAATAACATTTCAGATGGTACCCAAAACATTGAACCATATATGTAGGTCGAAATTTACAAGAAGAAATTTCACTACCATAAAGCTATTTTAGTTACAATCCTCGTTTATTGGGTTTTGGCCACCTACTCTCTTGCTTTCAATTTCTACCACTGAACAAGCGAAAGTATTCAAACATGGTATAACGTTTTCTGCAAAAGCTTGCAAAAAATAAAAATTTTGATGATTTTATTTAGTGGTGGATATTTTAACTGAACTGAACCTCTGATTTTGATCTAGTTCATGTTTCTTGGTTCTTGAAACGAAACTGTAGATGCTCGACTTTTGAATCAAAATTGTCTTTTTTATGAGTGTTTTATTTTTTATAATTTATTCAGTCTAATTCAACGATCCAACCAACAAGTAGCAAATTTACAAGACCCAGCAAGTAGTACACTTTTAATGCGCAAGTAGTAAATATCCTAATAAATCAGATTCGTTTGTTTGGGTAACTGAATCATATCACTCTTGTACGTAGACACTCTCGACCTCACTTTACATGTTGCCGGCTCCTACTAACCTTTCTTGAGGTGCTGCAAGCTAAGTAACTAGCAGAATTTGATGCTATTATGCAAGATATTTGGTTTTATTTGTTGGAATATTTATAGTGGATTAAAAAAGTGTTGAAATATGTATTTTATTTCCCTATTTCTACTAAATAATGGAAAGATCATGTTGACCTCAAAAAGTGTTGCCAACAGATGTCAGTCCCACCCGCGCACACGTGGACGAATGTCCAACACACTAAGACACGTGGACGGTCTAAAATGAGCGGTTCAAAGGGCGTGGGAGTAACCCAACGACGCGGGACGGTGACGTTCGGAATCCGGCAGGTTGTTCGTGATCCAATAGTACAATAATTACCAACCGGTGTTCGTAAATGTATATGTAAATGTGTATAAACTCGATTTGTGTATTGCAAGTAAATGAGAGAGAGTTGAGTAAAGTGTAGTTCTTTGTATTGATTCTTGCATTAGCCTTTTGCTGTTATACAAGGGAAATATTTATAGTGGTACATGTGAAATGGGAGCTCTTAGATGAGGTGGCACGTGGTATCATCTCTTTGATTTAAACATCTTATCAGGCATGAGGTTTGACTTGCTAGCTTGCAGCACATTTATTGCTTGTGCAGAGCCCCCATACTAGTGACAAAATTTGACATTTATGCTTATGACAAACGTTCTATCAATCATTCGAATAAGATCTTTATGCAGATGATCTCTTGGGAGAAGTGAACATGGAGGACACTCCCTTGTGGTTTGGAGGCTCCTGCATCAGCTTCGGGGCTTCGGCCATTTCACACAATACTTCCGCTTGAGGGCCTCAGCTATTTTCAACTAGCTTCAGAATCATGGCTTCGGTTCATGGGCCTCGGCATGTAGACCTCGGGTACGTTCACAGGCCTCGGTAAACAGGCACCTCGGCTAGTGGACTTCGGCTTGAAGGGCTTCAGCCATTGCCCACCTCAGCAATATATGCCACCTCGACTGAAGTGCCATGTGGTTCGGCCTAAGTGGGTCATTGGCCCAGGTGGATTGGCCAAGTATGACAACACGCAACAATAGTCCCCCAAATCCAAGTATGGTCATTCATATAATGCGTAGACTTTAATGACGTAAAAATTGAAAGAATTTTTGAACCCCAAATAATAGTCTCCAAAGTCCAAGTGTAGATATTTATATCAGAGTTGGAATTAGAAATGTGTTGTCGTGGGTGAACTATGAAGAGACCGAGGCTGTGTTGATGTTGAAGACAAAACTGAGGTGGTTGTAAAATCGAACCAGACTTGTTGGCTGAATGTTGAAGTTGAAGCCGAGGTGGTTGGAAAACCGAACCTGCGAGACTTGATGGCTGAATGTTGAAGTTGAAGCCGAGGTGGTTGGGAAACCGAACCTGCGAGGCTTGTTGGCTGAATGTTGAAGAAGAAGCTGAGGTGATTGGGAAATCGAACCTGCGAAGTTTGATGGCTGAATGTTGAAGAAAAAGCCGAGGTGGTTAGGAAACCGAACCTGCGAGACTTGTTGGCTAAATGTTGAAGAAGAAGTCGAGGTTCAATGGTAATGATTGTGCCTCGAGAGCTGTGCCAATGATTTGATGTTTTGTACTTATTTTTGAGAAAAAGTGGCTGAACCGTTATGACTTCCAAGATGCCTGCTACCGTCGAATTAAAAACACAATTATGGTGGCAGTTGGAGCTTCTAGAAGCAGACGCGTTGGATGGGGCGTGTGGGAGGCACGCTTGAATCTAATGCGTAGGTTTGAAAAATCGTTTGAATTCAACGCCTCGGATTTGATCTACAATGAAGGGCTCAGATTGACGGCTAGGGTTCGTCCTGGACCTCAATAAAAGGTGAGAAAATTCTATTTTTCAGGATTTTTGAACACTTGCAATCTGATTCTCTCTCAAAATCCTGAACTTTTCGGCGTCAAAGCTGCCTGATCTTTAATTTTCCAGCCTATCTCCGTTCGCTTAGTTCTTCCCTTAGTTATTATTCGTAGAAAAGCCCTTTTGTTGTGTTAATATTGTGAAATGGAGTCCACATCGGGTAGGGAGCTGGTGACTGTAGCGTCGTTTGATTATGGGGTCAGTCAGAGGGGGGATGCCGAAGCTGATAGGTACGCCATGACTGAGGAGCCAGTAGATTATACCGAAGAGTGGCGGCGTCTAGGGTGCCTTCAAGTATGACGTGGAAAAGGTTAGGGGAGATTAGGGAGAGATACAGTGTCCCACATACTATAGAAATGTTAGTTCCCGAGCTGAACGAGCGGGCTTGCTATCTGAGGCCCGGTTGTGTGGCAGTCAGTGAATACTTGTTTAAAGCAGGTATGCGTCTTCCTCTGCACCCCTTCTTTAGGGCGGTGCTGAGGAATTTCATGTTGTCGCCGACCCAGGTTCTGCCAAATGGGTGGAGCCAGCTGGTCGGCTCGTACTTCCTGTGGAAGGAGGTGTCACTTGGGGAGGATATGCCTTTCCATGTATTCATGACCCTTTTCCAGCCCCGGGTCATAGGGAAGGAGTCCAGGGGGTGGTATTACCTTACACCTTGGGGGGCTCACACACCCTTTGTGGTGGGATTGCCTTCCTCCATCAAGGGGTGGAAGGAGTCCTGGTTCTGGGTGCGAGAAAAGTGGCAGGCAGTGAAGGGAGACAAGGCCCTTTCTTGCACAGTGCGGACCTAGTACTACGGAGCTCGTGAGTCTCCCAGCCCCTGCTTGTACTTTCTAATTGAATGCTTGAACTTTTCTAACTGTTGGGGCTTCCATTGTAGATAGTAGCACACGGTTCGAGCTTAGTAGGAAAGAGTTCGAGGTGATAGAGGACATCTACAAGAGGCCTCTGAAACTCCGCCACTTTGACCACCTGATCGACAGGAGTCGTTACTTCCTGGATTTTGGACTGATGGCTTCCAGAGGTACGAAGCTCCCACAGTTGTATATTTTCTTGTTCTTTGGTTTTGATACTGATGCGCTGACCTGTCGTGTTATTCAGATAAATTCAAGAGGAGAGAGTACCCAGCTCCGGACATGGCTTCTATTCTGAAGGCCATATCCACTGTCAAGGCGAGGCCCCTGAAGTTGGGGTCCAGTGGGGCCAAGGAGGTCCGAGGCAGGGTGGAACGCCTTTCCAAGGACAGCACTCCAAGGGCTTCCGAAGAGGGGACTCCTCAGAGGCAGGAGAAGCCAAATGAGCCTCGGGGGAAAGAGAAAGTCCTTGAGGAGGCGAAGAAGAGGAAGCTGGTGCACGTCACCAGCTCGTCAGGGAAATTTGGGACATCAGTGTCCCACGAGGCTAAATCAACTAGCGAGCGAAGCTGCTCGCATCCGCCTCCAAAGTTATTAAGATAGAAATGGTTAGAGAGGCCGAGGCTGAGGAGGCCAAAGAAGAGGCTGCGAGGAGAGCCACCGAGGCTGCTGAGGAGGAGGCAACGAAAAAGAAGCCTCTTCGAGAGAATGGCAAGTCTCCAAGCTTCCTAACTAGTAGGGAGGAGACCTTGGCCCCAGCCTTGGTGGAGGCTCTGCCCCAGGAGATCCGAAGCGCTACTGAGAGCTTCTACCGGTTCTGGACTGATAGGTGGCAGCTGCATGCCTCCTCCTGCGACGTGACTGACCTGACGAGTGCCTTGGTGAGCCAAAGCGTTAGGACCTTTGGCCTAGCACTAGAATGTAGGGAGGCCCTCAATGATTTTCAGACAAGGACCCCGTCCTCGGAGGAGAAGACGACCTCCCTCGCAGAGGAGTTAAAGGCACCTAGGGCCGAGACGGAAGAAGCCAGGGCCCAAAAATTTGAAGAATTGGCCAAGCTGGAGTCTGCCTTGGCTCAAATTGAGGCCTTGAAGAAGGAAGTCTATGAGTCACAGTGCGAGGTGGCCTCCCTGACAAAGAAGGTGGAGGTCTCCAATGAGCACCAGAAAATGACCGCTGAGGCCCTGAAGAAGGCAAATACCTCCTTGGCGTCATCCCAAGAGGCTTACCAGTTCTTGGAGGGCCAAATCAAGTGGTATGTGGATGATGCCTCCCACACAAGAAAGGAGCCCAACAGGCGAGGGAGGGGGTGGTGTAGGAGTACGTCGCCAACTTCCATAATACAGAGGAGTATAAGAGCTTCAGTGCTTTCTAGAGAAACTTTGCCTACGCTAAGGTGATGGAGCGGACAGAGGAACTGTATCCCAATTTGGATCTGACTCAACTCAGGTCTGAATCCATGGACGAAGGTACCTCAGACCCCTGCTGAGGAGGTGCTGGGTGAAGAAGTAGCTGAGGCTGAGGAAACAAATGCTGATGCTCAAGCTGCCGAAGCCCCAAGTGCTGAGGCACCTCCGCCATCTACCCAGGCTTAGATTAGTTTTCTTTTCAGTCTTTCGAATATAATGGCCTGAGGCCCACTTTTGTAATCCTTATTGAAGATCAATATAATGCCTTTTTCATTCATTGTTGTTTCTTTATCCAAGTGTATGCGCCTCGTTAAGCAAATGAACTTGAAGTTGATAGAAGCATTAACTAAATAACTTTAACTTGGTACCTTAACTCCAATCACTTAAAACAACTGAATTGTATGCAATTCTCTTGAGTTATGACCAACATTAATTAAGCAAATAAACAACTGTATGAGCCTCGGACTTAAGCAAATGAACATCTGTATGAGCCTCGGAACAACTGTATGAGCCTCGGACATAAGCAAATGAACTTTACTTGAGCATAATAACTGTAACCTGAAGGGATCCAAAGAATGATGTTGCTGCGGAACTTAAGCATAATAATTGTATGAGCCTCGGAATGCACGTGAGGTGGCTTCTCCCATTGGCGTTCAGCCTGGCCAAAGGGAGGCATGTGCTCACGCCTCGGTGTTCAAACGAGGTGGCCAGAAGGTGGGAGCGAGCCTCTCCTCCGAGGCGACGACGTATCCCAGACATGGTGGATGGTGCAGCCATGTTGAGACTTCTCCCCTTGGCATTCAGCCTGGCCAAAGGGAGGCATGTGCTAGCGCCTCGGAGTTTAAGCGAGGTGGCCCAGAGGTGGGATGCAAGCCTCTCCTCCGAGGTGACGACGCATCCCAAACATGGTGGATGGTGCAGCCATGTTGAGGTTTCTCCCCTTGGCGTTCAGCCTAGCCAAAGGGAGGCACGTGCTAGCACCTCGGAGTTCAAGCGAGGTAGCCTAGAGGTGGGATGCGAGCCTCTTCTCCGAGGTGACGACACATCCAGACATGGTGGATGGTGCAGCCATCTTGAGGCTTCTCCCCTTGGTGTTTAGCCTAGCCAAAGGGAGACATGTGCTAGCGCCTCGGAGTTCAAGTGAGGTGGCCCAGAGATGGGACGCGAGCCTCTCCTCCGAGGTGTCGAGGTAGTACAACACGTTAATTTAATCATCGAATTTTATTGAACCATAGAAATGTTAAAAAGGCTGGGAAAGGTCATCCAGCAAGATAGTACATTTATTGATAACAGATTCTGAGGTGTTTAATGTTCCATGGATGGCGTTGTGCCTTACCGTTCATGTCTTCAATCCAATAAGTCCCAGGTCGAACCTCTTCTCTGATTTTGTATCGACCTTCCTAGTTCGGGCCTAGGAAACTGGAACCAGGTTCTTTTGAGGACAGGAAGACCTTCTGAGTACAAGGTCGTTGATTCGGAATGACCTCTTCTTAACTTTTGAGTTGAAGTACCTTGTCATCTTTCTCTGATATGTGTCGTGCTTCAATTGGGAGTCATCTCTTCTTTCTTCGATGAAGTCGAGGTCGCACCTCCGAAGCTCATCGTTGATTATCTCGCTGAAGTGCAAACGTCTTGGAGATGGAAGTTCGACCTCCACGGGGCTCATCGCCTCAGTTCCTTATGCCATGAGGAAGGGTGTTTCCCCTATTGAAGTCTTGGTGGTGGTTCGGATCGCCCAAAGGATTTGGGGCAGCTCATCAACCCAGACCCCTTTTGATACATCAAGCTTCATTTTCAGGACGTGTTTGATTGTCTTGTTCACGGCCTCAACTTGGCCATTTGCTTGTGGGTGGTGAGGTGTGGAAAAGTGCTTCTTTATGCCGAGCTCTTCGCATAATTCTCTAACCTTCTTGTTGTCAAACTGTCTGTCATTGTCTGAGATAATTGAGTAGGGAATTCTGAACCGGTAAATAATATTTTTCCATAAGAACTTGGAGGTGTTGGCTTCAGTGATTTTTGCCAGTGGTTCAGTTTCGACCCACTTTGTGAAGTAATCAATGGCCACAATTGCAAAACTTGCACCTCCTCTACCTTTAGGTAGGGGACCTATGAGGTCCACACCCCATTTTGAGAAAGGCCAGGGGCTGGAGATGGCGGTCAAATCCTGCGATGGTTGTCTTTGCACAGGAGAGAACCACTAGCATTTATCGCATTTTCGTACAAACTCGAGGGCGTCCTGCTTTAGGGTAGGCCAGTAGTACCCCTGCCTCGATATTTTTTATGCCAGAGATAGACCTCTGGAGTGGTTGCCGCACACGCCCTCGTGGACTTCTCTTAATATGTAGGTAGCCTCTTCTCCTCCGACGCACCGTAAGAGAGGAGAGGAGAAGCTCCTCTTGTAGAGAATGTCATCAATGAAGAGGAAATGGGCTGACCTCCTCCTTAGCTTATAAGCCTCATTCTTGTTAGTGGACAGTACCTGGTCTTTGAGGTATGCTATGATTGGCTGCATCCAGGTGAGAGTTCTAGCGACCCACATTACAGTAGGGGACGCGATCGAAGGCAGGAGGAGGTGCTCAATAGGTACTACTGTGAGGAGCCCTGAGTCCTTGCTACTAGATAGCTTTGAGAGTGCATCCGCATATGCATTTTCGATGCGGTGGATCTAAATCAACTCAAACTTTTTGAAGGATGGGACGAGGTTCATCACCATTTTTAGATAGGAGGCCATTGTTTGTCTTTGGCTGAGAAGTTACCATTGACTTGGCCAACACCCAGCTGGGAGTCACTACTGATGAGTAGCCTCTTTACTTGCATTTCTGTGGCCAGCCTGAGGCCCGCAAGAAGTGCCTCATATTTTGCTACATTATTGGTAGCTTTGAATCCGAACCTCACCGCTGAGGTAAGTTTGTGACCTTCGGGGCTAATGAGGACAACCTCGGCACCTAAGCCGACATCCCCAGCTAACCCATCGACGAAGAAGTTCCACGTGGGGGGCTCGACGGGTTCTATGATTTCATCCACCTCGAGTAGGTTGGCGAATTTAGCCACAAAGTCAGTCAAGGCTTGCCCTTTGATGTTGCCCTAGCCTTGACCACAAGGTCAAATTCACTTAGTTCCACTGCCCATTTCAATAACCTTCCTGAGGCATCGGGCTTTTGGAGTACCTGCCTCAGGGAAAAGTTTGTCAAGATATGGATGGTGTGAGCTTGGAAGTAGGGTCTCAATTTCCTAGAGGCCTTGATCAAGGCCAAAGCGAGCTTCTCCATATCGGGGTAACGGGTTTCTGGCGATAGGAGCGCTTTACTTGTGTAGTATACGGGGAGTTGGGTGGACCCTTCTTCTCATATCAGAACCAAGCTGATGGCCTCATTGGAGACGGCCAAATATAGTTATAGGATATCAACCGGCTTTGGTTTGGAGAGGAGAGGGGCCTGCTCCAGGTGCCTTTTCAGGCATTGGAAGGCCTCTTCACATTCCTCAGTCCGCTGGAATTTTTTCCCAGCCTTCAGCACTTTGAAAAATGGGAGGCATTTGTTCGTAGCTTTGGAGACGAAACGGCTAAGTGCGGCCACTCGCCCTGTAAGACTTTGCACCTCCTTTGACTTTTGGGGAGACCTCATCTTGCATAGAGCCTCAATCTTCTCGGGGTTGGCCTCAATTCCTCGTTGGTTGACCATGTACCCCAAGAACTTGCCGAAGGCTACCCCAAAGGCGCACTTGAGGGGGTTGAGCCTCATCCTATACCTTCTTAGGATTTGGAAAGTGCTGTTGAGGTGCGTTATATGGTTCTCAGCCTCCAAACTTTTTACTAGCATGTTGTCCACGTAGACCTCCATTGTTTTGGCAATGAGGTCCATAAACATCTTGTTTACAAGTCTTTGGTAGGTCGCTTCGACGTTTTTCAACTCGAAGGGCATCATTCTATAACAATAGAGGCCTCGGTCCGTGATGAAAGCTGTGTGCTCTTCATCGACCGGGTGCATGGAGATTTGGTTGTAGCTGAAGTATGCATCCATAAAACTCAATAACTCGTGCCCAGCCGTGGAATCTACCAATTGGTCGATCCTAGAAAGTGGAAAGGTGTCTTTCGGGCAAGCTCCATTGAAGTTGGTAAAGTCGATGCACACCCTCCATTTGCCATTGTGTTTCTTAACTAAAATCGGATTGGAGACCCACTTCGGGTAGGTTGCCTCCCTGATGAAGCCGTTTTGGATGAGCTTCTAAACCTCTTCCTTCAGGGCCTCGTACCTCTTGGGATTGAGGGCTCTCCTTTTTTGTCTGTGCGGGGCAACCTTAGGATCAATTTTCAGGTGGTGACAACTGACCTTGGGGTTTATGCCTACCATGTCATCATGCCTCCAAGCAAAGACATCAAGGTTCCTGCCTAGGAAATCCTTAATCTTTTCCTTTAGAATGTTGGATAGGCATTTGCCTACCTTCAGCACCTTTGATGGGTTTCGGGGGTCTACCGAAAAGCTCTCAAGTTCCTCTAATGGGGATGCTTGAGGCCTGTGTTCCATTATGCGGGGGTCAATCTCATCAATGACCAGCACCTCCGGATTAGGTGGTGCATCGATCATATCAACATCTTCTTGTTTGGTGGGAGCATCACCTAGGACATCAGTCATGACCACATCAGCTATGATTACATGGACGTCCCGGGGCTCTACCTTCTTGATGGAGCTTAGATAGCACTCTCTCGAGCCTCTTTGGTCGCCTCTCACCGTTGTCACCCCATTTTCTGTCGAGAATTTCATGCATAGGTGGTGGATGGAGGTAACTGCTCTCAATTCCTTTAGGGCTGGTCTGCCCAACACTCCATGGTAAGCTGATCGACTATCAACAATGAGGAACTTCATGAAGTTCATCGTTGTTTATGGGGATTCTCCCATCTCCACTGCAAGTGTTATCTTTCCCCTCGGAGTGATGCTATCTCCGGTAAATCCATACAATAGAGTAGTGGTGGGCGTCAACTGATGATCCAATATCATCTTGTCTAAGGTGGATCCGAATAGAATGTTGACGGAGCTGCCGTTGTCAACTAACATTCGTTTGAGCCCATTCCGGGCTATGACAGCCCTCACCACAAGTGCATCGCAATGGGGGTAATGAACTCTTTCGGCGTCTTCCTGGGTGAAGACAATGGGTGAAACTTGGTTTCTTCGGGAGCTACTATCCACAATGTAGCTTGTCAAAGGGGGGTGTTTAGCCTCCCGAGCGTAATTCCTTTTGGCGTTTCGTGTTTCACCGCCAACATACGCGCCTCCAAATATGGTATCCACCTCGTGGATAGGGGCCTCATCTTGAGCTTGTCAATTTCTTCGGTGCCTACGCCCTTCCCTGGGCCTCTCTGCATCATGCTCCCTTCGTCGTGGGGATACATCCCTTTAACAGGGAGCTGTCTCCTCATGCCCATGTCGGTTGTCATACCTGGGCGGGGGCCTGCTCGCCTGGGGCGAATCATGTCTGTCTCTAGCGGGTTCCTGCCGGGAGCGGTGTGCATAGTCTCTACAATCCGCTATGTCATGCCCGTAGGACCTGTGGTGCACACAGTATCCTGGGAGGTTCGGATTTGACCTATTTCTAGGTCCTGAACCTCGGCCTCGGCCTCTCCCCCGACGAGGTCCCTGCTGGGCCTCCATCTGATGGGGGTTAGTAATCAGGTTGACATCTTCATATGCCAAGGTAGGAGCCGCATTCAAAGTGGTGGTGGCAAGTGCTTGGCCAGAGTTCTCATTTTCGGCCTGGTTCATTTGGTAGCCCATCAGGTGGGAGGTCGAGCCTCTACCGCGCTGTCTTTGAGGAGGTGGGAGGCCTCTACTTGCCCTGTTCCTATGCTCAATCAATTCTTCATTGATGATCTCCCTTCTCATCATTTCGAGTAGGGTGTCATAGGTGGTGGGGTCTTGATTCTGCACGTCCCTCCAGAATAGGGTATTCATGTTCAGACCTCCCCTCAATGCGGATAGTGCCTCTCGGTTAGTGACTTGTACGCAGTACGTCATCTCATCGGTGAAGCGTGATAAGAAGCTCTTTAGGGACTCCCCATGTTCTTGTCTCATGTCTTGGAGCGTTGGATGGGGGCCTCTCCTTCTTTGCTCACCGCGAACCTCTTCAAGAATGTTGTCTTGAACTCGGGCCAGCTTCTAATGCTCCCAGGTGGCAATCTGTTATACCAAATTTCAGCCACTCCACTAAGTGTTAAATGGAATGATATGCACTTCACGGCTGGGGTGGCGCCCCTTAGGCTCATGTGAGTTTTATAAGCATTCAGGTGCTTCTCCGGGTCGCCTCTTCCATCATACTTTGGTATTTTTGGCATAACATAGTGGCTTGGGACCTGGGCATTCCTTAGTTCCCTTAAGAATGGTAGATTCTCATCATCATCGTCCAAGTCGTAGGACCTCTGCTGTTCATCAGAGTTGTACCCATCAGCCTCATACCTTGGTTGTTGGTGAGAGGTTCCGAGGTAGTCCCTAGCCTCTTCATCCCTCCTCTACTGCCTATTTCTAGGCGGAGCAACACGGGGTGAATTTTCATGCCTTCTCTCCGGCTGCTGGGGCATTGGAGGTGGAGGAGATAGCCTCGTCCAAGGCTGTTGAGCCTGATGTTGCTTGGGCCTCGGTTCAGCGGGGCTGATTCTGTCAAAAACACTTCCTGCCCTCCTATGTCTTGGATCTTGCTCATACGAAGGTGGGAAATTATCATGGCTCATTTGAATCTCGGTGGGTCGGCCAGAAGCGTAGTTGGAAGAAACATCAACTTCCACTTCCCTTTCAAATGGGCTTCCACCTCGACCATAGTCTGACGAGGTAGCTCTATGACTTTGAACTTCATCCTCTTGCTGGTAGTGCCCTTGGGAGGCGTATGGAGGAATGGGAAAGCCTCCCTGGCCCTGCATTTGGGCCATAAGCTCCCTCATAGCCAAGTTTTGGCTAGCAATATCCCTCATGTTGGCTGTCATGGCGGTCATTTCTCTTGATAGTCGTGCCGTCGCACGCATCCCACCTCTTCTTTGGTGGTGGTGGAGTCTCCACCGAGCTGCTGGGACAACGGGCTGAGGAGGCACGTTCGTGTCTTCTCTTACCCTCCTGGGGGGAGTATCTTCATGGGAGCTCATTTTCTTTTGTCAAACTTCAGATTTTGCTAAGTAATGGGGCTTCCTCCTGTTCTTTTTCAAGAAAAATCCTTTTTCAAGAGGGGTTGCCCAAATGTTTTTTTTCAGTAAGCTTTTACCACAAGGTTGCTCGTGGTTATGATATGGTTTCCCACAGACGGCGCCAATCTGTTGACCCCAAAAAGTGTTGCCAACAGATGCCGGTCCCACCCGTGCACACGTGGACGAATGTTCAACACGCTAAGACACGTGGACGGTCTAAAACGAGCGGTTCAAAGGGCGTGGGAGTAGCCCAACGACGCAGGACGGTGACGTTCGAAATCCGGGGGGTTGTTCATTATCCGATTGTACAATAATTACCAACCGGTGTTCGTAAATGTATATGTAAATGTGTATAAACTCGATTTGTGTATTGCAAGTAAATGAGAGAGAGTTGAGTAAAGTGTAGTTCTTTATATTGATTCTTACATTAGTCTTTTGATGTTACACAAGGGAAGTATTTATAGTGGTATATGTGAAATGGGAACCCTTAGATGAGGTGGCACGTGGCCTCATCTCTTTGATTTAAACATCTTATCAGGCATGAGGTTTGACTTGCTAGCTTGCAGCGCATTTATTGCTTGTGCAGAGCCCCCAAACTAGTGACAAGACTTGACCTTTATGCTTATGATAAACGTTCCATCAATCATTCGAATAAGATCTTTATGCAGACGATCTCTTGGGAGAAGTGAACATGGAGGACACTCTCTTGTGGTTCGGAGGCTCCTGCATCAGCTTCGGGGCTTCAGCCATTTCACACAATACTTCCGCTTGAGGGCTTCAGCTATCTTCAACTAGCTTCAGCATCATGGCTTCGGTTCATAGGCCTCGGCATGTGGACCTCAGGTACGTTCACAGGCCTCGGTAAAACGACACCTCGACTAGTGGACTTCGGCTTGAAGGGCTTCGACCATTGCCCACCTCAACAATATATGCCACCTCGGCTGGAGTGCCACGTGGTTCGGCTTGAGTAGGCCTTGGCCCAGGCGGATTGACCAAGTATGACAACACGCAATAGATCATTTGTAATGTCAGCTTGTACCTTTTTTTAAAGAAAAGTTATCAGTAGAATTGAATCGGAGTCAGAATCGATGATTTTGGTTTGAGTTCGAGTTTGGGTCCAATTTCAGTAATTACATGGACCCAAGTGGTTCTTTTTATGAAATACACCGAATTGTAATGAATGAATTCAAATAATGAAATACCTAGATCTCCAATGTCGAGACCTAATTCTAATGTCAAGTTCTATTCAATACCACATATTAAATATGACATAATCTAAACAACCTATTGTAATGTACCATAATATACAATTCAAAACTTTGTAATTTGTTGAGTGCCTTTTTTACTTTTAACATGTGATATGTCCTAATCATTACTAAATTAGCATGAATTAAAAAACGCTGAAACCAGCGGCAAACATCAAGAATTATAAACCACCTCGTAATTTTTTATTTTTTATTTTTTTGAGATATATAATATCTAAGAAAGTTATAAACATGAGTAATCCTAAACGTCTAAAAGGCAATTAAAATAATTTAAAATTAAAATAAATCATTTTTAAAAATTTATGAATTTTTAATAGCGTCTTTCCTATGGTCATCTAGAAATAATCTATTGATACCAACGATTTTTTTATCCATGAAAGATAAGTAAAGATTTTAATTTCACCTATTTTAAAAATAAATATCGCATCAAGACTCAAATATTTAGCATCACATCGAATTGTGTAAATGGAAAAAAGAAAGGGAAAATTGCAGGAGCAGTCCCTAATCTTTTCAATTTTTTGTAGACTTTATCGTAACATTCAATTATGCCACCAACAGTTCCTAACCTTTCAAAAATGTGTATCTGGATTCCAAATGAAAAGAATCCGTCCACTCTTCTGTTATTTAACAAAAGAATTTATTTTGACCAAATTTTATAAGGATAAAATGGTACTTTAAAATTAACACAACAAATAAACAAACAAAAAAAAATCTGAAACAATAAGAAAATAAATATAAAAAAGGTGTCTTCTTCCTCACCCAACCCTGCCCCTAAATAAACAAACAAAAAAAATCTAAAATAATTTGAAAGAATAAGAAAATAAATATAAAAAAGGTTGTCTTCTTCCTTATTCCAACCCTGCCCCTAAAAACAGGCAACGACCGTCAACACCACTATCGGCCAACTTCAACACCACCTCCAGCAAACATCTAGCAAAATGATGAATTCAGCAAAAAATAATTAGCAAAATTATTAATAGAAATTATAGAAATCTTTCCTTTACTCACATATTATTTATTTTCATTCCAAGATTAATTCTATTTCCATTTTTCAACCAACTCACGTGTAATATATATCACTGTATATTGCATCTCAAATCAATGAAGAGTTATTTTTCTTATTCCAAAACCTAAATCTAACATGGTATCAGAGGAAGAGGTTTAGTCATTTCATACAATCAACCTGCGACTGCTGCAAAACCATCCACAAATGCCACATCTCCTTACTTCTGACATCCTTCAGATCAACCAAATCAATCCCTCGTGGATGTGCTCCTCAATGGCGACAACTATCCTTCTTGGCATCGGGCCATAACCCGAGCCCTTAATGCCAAGAATAAACTTGGTTTTGTCCTCGGAACTATTAAACGTCCAACAGATGATACAACCACTGTTCAACTATGGGATCGATGTTGTGATATGATTATGTCCTGGCTTCTTCAATCCATTGATCGATCCCTTGCAAGGAGTCTCATTTATTGTGATACGCCATATGAAACGGGAACTTGCATATCTCCATCGAGAGCACCAATCAATCACCGATTACTATGGAAAACTGAAGGAATTATGGGATGAATTGGCATCCCTACAACCCACGAAACCATGTACCTATGGGGCAGCCAAAGCTTTTTCCGACATCCAAGACTTTGATCGAGTATACCAATTCCTTATGGGACTGAACGACAGTTTTCAACAACTCAGGTATCTAATTCTGGCTACCGATGCTACACCATTCTCTACCAAGAAGAAACCCAGAGGACGATCAAACCTGCTTCTCGCCCAGAGGTATTAGCTTTACTCACTCAGGCGACTACTTCTCAAAGAATCCATCCCATCCCCGTATCGTTTGGCCGGTTGGGACGCCATTGTGTGAGGAAACGGCAAACCTGGTTATCCCCGTGATAAATGCTTCAAGTTAGTTGGATACCCGGAATGGTGGCCGTCCAAGAACAAGCGCAGCATAACCGAGTCTTCTTCGTCACCAGCAACGCACCAAGCCACAATTCATGCTGATGACACCTCTTCGACATTGGGAAATTCGATGACATCCACCATGAATGTCGCCCCTAGCCTTACTATCGAGCAATACAATCAAATTTTGGAACTACTCAAACCCTCTCCCGTGGCTTTTGCAGGTAGGACTCATCCCCCTTCTCATTTTTCCCCAAAATCGACTGATGGGTAATAGATAGTGGGGCAACCCACCATATTGCCACTTGCCCCCTTAATAATTTAAAACCTTCCAATTGCTCCCCTTTTGTTTCTTTACCTACAAGTACACATGTTCCCATATCATTTATAGGTGACTTATCTTTATCCCCTCGATTATCTCTTTCCAATGTTTTATCGTTCCAAATTTTCAATTTAATTTATTATCTGTCAACCAACTAACAAAAACTCTTAATTGTGTTGTATCCTTTTTTCCCACTTTTTGTACCTTTCAGGACCTAGCCACGAAGATGTTAATTGGCGTGGGTAAAGAGCATAACGGACTGTACTTCTTCAAGCATGCCCCACTAACTGTTCTCCAATCATCCAGTCATATCTCATTCAATGCATGGCATCAACGTTTAGGTCATCCTTCTTTAAATAATGTTCTGTGGTTTATTTCACGATCGCAAGTTATTGATCATTGTGACGCTTGTAATCATGGCAAACATACTCGTCTACCTTTTAATTTGGTTGCTAATAAAAGTTTGATGCCTTTTGATCGCATATTTTGTGATATTTGGGGTGAATATCATACTGCCTCTTTCTTTGGCGCTATTATTTTTTTACAATAGTCGATGAATTTACTCGGGTCACATGGATATACTTAATGCGTTTTAAATCTAGAACTTTAACATGTCTCCGTGCCTTTTTGCTTTGGTTCACACACAATATATACGTCACATACGTATTGACAATGGCCAAGAATTCCTTGCTTGCACCACACAAGAGTTTTTTGCTAAAAACGGCACTCTTCATGGATGCACTTGTGTCGAAACACCACAACAAAATGGTGTAGTTGAGTGAAGCATCGCCATATTTTAAATGTAGCTCGATGCCTATGTTTTCAAGCTCACCTTCCTATTATTTTTTTGGGAGAGTGTGTGCTCACCGTCATCAACCGAACTCCATCATCATCTCTACAAAATGTTTCTCCTTCTGAGTGCCTTTATCACCATGCACTTTGCTACGTTAATACCATTTCTGCCCATCGAGATAAATTTCAACCTCGATCTCATCCTTGTGTTTTCTTAGGATACCCTTCTTCTCATAGTGCATATCGGGTTTTCATCTCTAGAGACGTTACTTTTATCAAACATGTTTTTCCCTTCCAACTTGCAACCCAGCCTGAACCCAGATCCACTGTCTTACCCCTTCCTATTCCTAAATCTACTATCCCACCTTCAGATCCTTCACCTCCCCCCGATAACCTTCCCACCCCCCTTCCTACTTGTCCTCATCGTACTATACGACGTCCACCGGTCTTGTCGATTATGTCTGCCCTACCTTGCCATCAACTTCTTCTGTTACGCCTTCAGCTACTGCAGTCACATCTTCAGGTACGACTCATCTTTTCTTTCATTTTGATCTCTTATCATAATTTCTTCGCTGATCACTTTGCTTTTTTATCGACCCTCTTACAATCCTCTGACCCTACTAGTTACTCACAAGCTGCAGAACATTCCCACTGGCATGATGCTATGCAAGCTGAGATCCGCGCTCTTGAAACTAATCATACTTGGCGTCTTACTCCATTTTCCCTTGGTAAGACTCCCATTGGTTGCAAATGGGTATTCAAGACCAAATTCCATGCAAATGGTTCCATTGACAGGTATAAGGCTTGGTTGGTGGCCAAAGGTTACACTTAGGTTGAGGGCCTTGATTATCATAACACTTTTGCCCATGTAGCCAAACTTGTTACTGTTCGTTGTGTATTAGCCATCGAAGCAGCTTGTAATTGGCATCTTCATCAACTTCATGTCAATAATGCCTTCCTTCATGGGGATTTGGATGAGGAGGTCTACATATCTCTTCCTCCTGGTTATGATCGAAAGGGGGAGACCTGTGTTTGTCGCCTACTGAAATCTCTTTATGGTCTTAAATAGGCTTCTCGTAATTGGTATTCCCAGCTCTCATCTGTATTACGATCTGATGGTTTTACTCAATCTACAACTGATCACTCACTTTTTACTCGAACTGTTGGCTCTTCTTTTATTGTTCTCCTAGTCTATGTGGATGACATTTTAGTTGCAGGAAATGATCTCTCTGCCATTACTACTCTCAAGATTTCTCTAGATAACAGGTTTAAAATCAAGGATTTGCGGTGCATCAAGTACTTTCTTGGTCTTGAGATTGCTCGGTCCCCTTTTGATAGTTTTGTCAACCAGTGCAAATATACATTAGATATTCTTGCCGAATCCGGTAACTTGGGTTCGTGACCAGCTACTTTTCCCATGGATCAAAATCTAAAGCTTACTCCTGATGATGGCAGGCACTCTACTCTCAGGCCCAGGTCCATATCGACGCCTGGTGGGTCGGCTCTTAGACCTCACTATTACTCGGCTAGACATCTCTTTCTCTATTAATATGCTAAGTCAGTTCATGCAAAATCCTTGGGACTCACACTATGCAGCTGTCCTTCATGTTCTGCTCTACCTGAAAGGCTCTCCAGGGCATAGTTTATTCTATTCCGCTAAGTGTAACCTCCAACTCTTTGCATACTCAGATTCTGACTGGGCAAGCTGTCACACCACTCGTAGTTCCACAACTGGTTCCTTCATTACTCTTGGCAATAGCTCCATCTCATGGCGTACAAAGAAACAAACTATTGTTTCTCGATCTTCTGTCGAAGCTGAATATCGTGCAATGGCTATGACCACATGTAAAATCGTCTGGCTCAAATCTCTTTTGCGTGATCTTGCTGTTCTATACCCATAGCGTATTCTGCTCTATTGTGACAATGAGCTGCCCTTCACATCACACGCAATCCTGTCTTCCATGAACGCACCAAACACATTGAACTTGATTGCCACTTTGTGCATGAAAAATATTTGTCCGGGCTCGTTCTCCCCACGTATGTCTCATCCAAGCTACAAGTCGTCGATATCCTTACCAAGGTTCTCGGAAGAGATTTATTTCAATATTTCACTCGCAAGTTGGGTATTACGGACCTTCATGCTCCAACTTGAGGGGGAGTATTAATAGAAATTACGGAAATCTTTCCTTTATTCACATATTATTTATTTTCATTCTAAGATTAATTCTATTTCCATTTTTCAACCAACTCACGTGTAATATATATCACTATGTATTGCATCTCAAATCAATGAAGAGTTATTCTTCTTATTCCAAAACCTAAATCTAACAAAAATCCCCCAATAGTGAATCATCTTTTGACCACTGTAACCCAACAAAATCTGACCACTATAAAACCAAATGGTGCAATCTTGGTAGCCCTTTGATTTTGGTAACCCAATAACCTTTTAGCCCCAAAATTTGGTAACCCACCAATTGAAGGCTTTCATCAAAACGGTGTCAGAGAAGAATCATAAGAGAAAATGGTTTTCGCAAGAGTGGGTTGCATAATCTATTGAAATTGGTGGGAACCCATGGTGTCAATAGGTGCGCCATGATATGGGGATGTTGGGTAGGGATGACAGCTACCATAGGTACTATCGTCCTGGTTTGAAATAGCGTTTGAATGTTGCATATTCCATGGGTCCCAAGAACAGCAAAGCAAATTCCAATTGTGTGTATTTTGTGAATGTGATTTTTTGTAGAAATTTGTGTAATTATTAGATGATGGATTTAGGGATGCTGTTGTGGTGGTGATTAGTACAGGTGGTGGATCTTTGGAGGCGGAGGCGATTGTGGCTGTGGGTTTAGTTTTCGTGGGGTAGGGTGGAAGAATACGTCTTCCACTTTTTTTCTTTTTTTAATTTTTGATGTAATATATTTAATTCTTTATAATAAAACAATATAAAGTTACCATTTTGCCTCTTTAAAAATAGATAAAATATGGTCAAAATAATTTTTTTGGTCAACTAACAGAAAAGTGGACGGATCTTGCCCATTTGGACTCCAGATGCACATTTTTTCAAAGATTAGGGACTGTTGTTGGTACAAATTGAAGATTAAGGTAAAATCTATAAAAATTAAAAAGGTTAGGAACCGTCGCTGCAATTTCCCTAAAAACAAATGGGTTAAAGGTGTATCTTTTCACGTGCCTCTTAATTCGCCCTAACAACTCCATCCTAGACTGACACATTCGTGACTGGAAAATTTGCACTAGTTGAGAAAAAGACAATTATAGTGCACTTTTTCTTCGAACATTCATTTGGACTCCATCTTTGATTGTAACGCCTGTTAGAGAGTATGTTATAATCACAAAAGCTGCATGCACTGCCCTTTTCGGAATGGAGATCAAAATTAATTTTTAGAATTGGGTAGAAAATTTTTATTGGATCATAGGATAGGATAGGATATCTTTGAGTTAAAAATTAATTTAACAAGTAAAAAGCGAAAGTGTCAAACCAAAAGCAATGAGCATAATATGCGAGATTGAAAATTTTAGGATGTATTTGATTTACAGTTTTCAATTTTTAATTTTACAAAACACCGACAAAGTATTTTGTTTTCTATTATTGAAAACATATTTTCAAAGACAAGAATAAATTTATAATATAATACTCAAAACGCATTTTGACGTTTTGAGTATTTTCAATAGATATTCTAAAAACACTCAAAACATAGAAAACAAATATTAAATAAAATTTTAAAAATTAAAAATTTTAAAAAATATAAATATAAATTTCTAACAAATAAAATTTATAAAAAAATAAAATTCAAAGAAGTAAATTCAAAAAATAAAATTCAAAAATAAAATTCAAAAAATGAAATCTAAAATTCTGAAAAATTAAATTAAAATATTTGAAAAAAATACAAAATATTTTAAAAAAATATAACTATAAAAATTAAAAATAAAAATAGTTTTAACTCTTAATAGTTATTTACATAAAGATTTTTAAAAAAATATTTTAATGAACACAACCAAAAATATTTTTAAGTCCACGTCATTAGTTTTTATTTTTATTTTGTATATTTTGAAATTAATTTAATTTTTTTATTTTAAGATTTACAAACTTTAAGATCTATATAATATTTGATAATATATCAACATAAAACTATTCTATTTTTACTGGATAATCAAATTTAATGGAATAAAATGTCATCAAACAAATTTCCAAAATTTCAAATCAATCTTATTTTCTAGTTTTTTTTTTTATTTTGAAAATAATGTTTTCAAGTGACAAATCAAATGTTTTTTTGGAAATCTTAAAACAGGCCCTCAAAACAAAATATAGAAAATGAACTCAAAACTGAAAATTGAAACACAAATAAAACGGGCCCTTAATTGTTATTTTTCTTTTGAAAAAAAAAAATACACTGAAAGATGCCAATGTATTAGAAATAACTTTGAAAAAATAACATTAAAATCAAGGTATTTCTTTGCCCCTTATTGTGTAATGCATACGTTGTTCTCGTGTCTTTACACAAATGAATTGAAAGATATAATAACCGCAAGTCCGTTCAATAGAATACATCATATACCCAAGCTTAAGTTGTCTTCCTGTTGCTCTTGGTTTATGAATATTCTAATTATCGATGGTTATTAAAATTAACCCAATCATCGACTTAAAAAAGATAAAAGTTCAAGGGACGAATGTGGTGGTAACGAGGCTAAATATTGTCTTACCCCGATATTGTTCTTTAAAGCACAAATTTAGGGCATCATCCTCATTATCTTAATGAGTAATGCTACATGTACACTTTTCATGTATATAATCATTGACATTCCCTGGCATGGAGGGAGTCTGCAAATAATTTATTATGAGTGGGCCTGTCATTGCGAGAGGGACAATCTACTATGAACATCGAAATTGTACATGTAATCTTATCTTATCCTAGTCCCCGTTTAGCCCCATTAAATTCCATTTCATTTTTCTTTCTCCAATTTTCAACCACACAATTTTTTATAAAATTATATTACACGTAAATCGAAAAATCTTCTTTTTTTCTCAACCACTTATTTTTCAAAAAAAATAATATTCCGCTCATTTTAATTTCAAAAAATGGGAGCCAAACGGAGCCTAATACCACTCATCCAATCTGTGCACAAGTCATTGGGAAACAACTTCTCAATCTTACATTGAGATTGATTGTGGGCTCCTAAAGTACAAGTGTAATTTGGACGTTGACCTAGGTCGAGCCAGAATTTGACATAGTTTAACAACCAAATGACATTTCATCGACATTCATCATTTTTTTGCTAAAACCTTTATTAAAAGCTTTATTCCACAATTCCTAATAATTGTGTATATCTCTTAGAAAAGAAGGTTGACTACTCTAGAGAAAGAGTTAGATGTTTCATTAGTATTTCAACTTATACATCCGTCATGCTTTATTTATTGAATTTTAAAGTACTTTCAAGAGATTACTAAACTTGAACATGTTGCACTCCATCATTCACCCATCATATTTCATTAATCATTGAAATTTAAAAATGCTTTAAAGTGATCACAGAGCTCCCGTTTGGCTTCCATTATTTGGATTTATAATGGAGAATAGTGTTTTTTTTAATGGATGGTTGTAAAAGAATGAAAAATTTTCAATTTGCGTGTAATATTATTTTATTGAAAATTGTGTGATTGAAAATAGGAAAGAAAAAAATTTAAATTAAATTGATGAGTTTTAATGGGTGCTGAAATTTAACACGTACTCTTTTACTCACTTGTCATGTTTCATTAGTCACTAAACTTATACCTCAATTACATTTTACTTACGGATCTTTCAAATGCTTATGTCTGGTCGCTAAATTTCATAATATACATATTTTTTTAATAAAGTATATTTTCAATGAGATTTGAACTAAATCAAGGAAATAAAATAAAATAAATATCGACTAGATAACGAGACTCTCAATCTAAGATAAGAATATCGATATTGATTAAGGAGGTATAATTTTTCTACACATCAAAAATTATATTCAAGGGAAAAGAAGAATGCTCGTTTCAAATTGACACAAATCTTAATTTACATCATTATCTTTCTTTTCGTTGAGAAATAAAATTAAAAATTTATTTATTTGTCTCGATTGAGATCTTAGACCCAAGTAAAAAATAAATAAATTTATATCTCAATCAAATAGTGAAATTTTCGATTTAGAGTCAATAATATTAATCAAGACTAAAAAAATATAATTTTTACAGTCGTCATAAGGTAATTCAAGAAGAATAATAGTGTCATCTTCGTGTATAATATTTTATACATTTTTAATTTTTTGAATAGTTGAATTCAGTGAGTAAAATTTAGTTAACACTTTAAAGCATTTTAAAATTTAGTGAATAAAAAGTGCGATGAAAGTATAAGTTTAATGATTAATAAAACATGTTAAAGGCCCATTTGATTATCATTTTTATTAAAATATATTTTTATATCTCTTCTTTTTAACCACACGTTATTTATTAAAATCATATTACAAGTAAATCAAAAACTTATCCTTATTTTTCATCAATTTACTATTCTAAAATTCATTTTTCCATAAAAATAGATGTCAAACATCCTCTTAGTAAGTGATGAAGTGCAATCACATTGAATCATTTTCAAAATTCAGTGATTAATTGAAAATATTTTAAAATAAAATGAATAAAGCTTGATGGAGGTATAAATTTAGCCCTTTTTTGGGGGCACATTTTCAAGGAAGAAAGTAGAAAAATTTTACAAATTTTTTCAAATGTCGGGTCCACATAAGGGAGATGAAGTCAAATATGGTGGTTGCAATTTGCTCTCCAACGGTCACAATTCTCCCTTTTTTTTTTTTTTTGGCTAAAAATATGCCCTGTTTTTTCCATTATTTGATCACTAAAATAAAAAGTATGAATGTTATCCATTACATTAAGCTACTATAATTGACTTTTTATTTCTTGTGTAAGATCCATAATGATTATATTTTTCATTTTTATTTTTACATTAATGTGGCCTAAAGTCAAATATGGTGATTTGATGTGATAAATAACGATTATATTTCTTTATTTTAGGGGCAAATAATAAAAAAAAAAAAAAAACAGAAAATGAAAATCTCCTTGTTGCCTTGGGCAAAGATATGCACAACTCGCCTGGTCAAGGCAGACATCATATTCTCATTTTGACCTCCCGTGTTCAATTCACCGGTCACCTCCTCACCGCTTTAGCTGACTACTATCACCTGCATTTCCGGTAACCCCGTCGCACTTCAATATCCGGTCGTTCTGACACTTGGTCGACAATTTTTGAACGGTGATTCTTGTTTTTCAATTTTGATGGAGCAACCCATTGGTAAAGAAGAACATGCAGAAAAGAAAGCCGGATCGACAGAAGCGTCGGTTAAATATCCGATCCTGACTCCGGAACCCGACCCGGATCCGAAGCCTGGCGGAGGTGTCAATGAGGAGGCATTGAAGCAAGTCGATAATTCGAATATTACTGCTATAAATATTAATGAAGAGAATGATAATGGTGCCAATGGGAGTAATGATAGTAATAAATTGGCTGGGAGTGTGAAATCCAAGAAATCGGTGAGATGGAGCCAAGAATTGGTGATGGAATCGACGATACCGAGGGATTATGATCGTGGACCTGATAATCCCTATGTCAATCACTCGCCTGCACCTTCCAGCAATTCCTCGTCTGCCAATTTGAAAAGTCAGATATTTTTAAGCGTACATTCAGTACCCTTAATTGCATATTTGATTGATTGATTGATTTATTTATTTTTTTCGTATTGAAAATTGATATGCGTATTAAAAAGATATGATTTTTCCGTTTTGATTTAATGTAGGCTTGTTTTATTATATATATGAACTTAAACAGGGAAAAGATTGATGTGTATTTATATGCCTGAATTACTAGGAATACTCAGCTGCACGCACAAGTTTTGAACTTTAATGTGCTGATTTTATGAAATTACAGCAACTTTAGCCTATAGGTCATTGGTTTGTTAACGTTTTCTTTTTGTGATTCTACTGTGTTTGTGTTATCTAGCTGTTGTAATGCTTTTTAATTATATTTTTATTTGGCGGCTGAGTTGATAATTTATTCATATTCAACTTTCACTAAATTTGGAGTGTCTAAATACGGTTAGTGGTGTTTTTTTTTTTTTTATGGAATTGCTTGTTGTGGAGTTTTACGGTGATGAATTCTGAAATTGGTGATTATTTTTTAATTTTTGTTCATAGACACGATGAACAGTGTGAAGAATGTACTTGGGAAATGGGGGAAGAAAGTCGGAGAAGCAACCAGGCAGGCTGAAGATCTTGCTGGGAATACATGGCAGCACTGTGAGTTTTCTAGTTGTTTTATGTTTGCGTTCATTTGATTCCATGTGCAGTTATGAATTCCATGAACAAGAAGTTTTTGCATGCCACCGCACTATATTTCTTTCCCTTTCAGTGTAAAGTTCGCATTAGATGGAGTTGGACTTAGTTTGTGACCGTGTATATATTTGAAGTTCTGGAAAATGAAATTTCATTATATACAAACAGCTTACATGCACAAAGTGATCTGGGAGGAATTGCGGATTGGTTGCTCTCGTTGAGGTGAGAGTTGAAAAGTGAGGCTGCGTGTGGGGTGAGTCACGGTAGAAGCAAAGCTCATTGATAGTGCATGGTTAATGTTGGGCTTGGAAATATTCCATTTCCTTGTTACTCTTAATTTATGCACACAAACATATGCATAGCATCTATTGTTATTCTTTGAGTTACACTATCACCGTGACATAGTCAAGTCTGCCAGTTGAGTTCTATTGAAGCTGAGATTCGTGGCTTCACGGTCTCCTGTCGGGGTTCCTCTTTCAGACAGTGTCAGTTTGAGTGTAATTTAATATATTTCTTCCCAGTTAAATGGTGCAATGGTACATGATACAAATAAGAAAAAAAAGTTATATATTTATGTGAAGTTATGAAAATATTTAGATCAAGATTGTATATTGGAGATGAGGCTTCATTTGTTAGTTTGTTTTTTGTTATGAAACTTATGTAGATCACCATCTGATTTTCTCACTGTCCCCTACCCATTGGCATGTCAGTACGTCACCACCTCTCTTAACCCTTTTTACAGCCCCATACCACCTGCATTATTGTGGGAGGGAATCTCTTTACCCTCACCTCATTCACGAGCCAACAAACAGCAGTAAGTAGAGACTCAATTCCTCAGCCAGCAGATGCAATCAATCTGTCGTCCTGAAGTATGTAAATATAAGGCAAGGAGAAATACTTGTGTTCCAACATTCCCTTTTCAAGGTTTTCCCTATTAATGATATACTTGGTTCCAATTTTGTAATAATTCTACTGGAGCTGAAAACCAGACCATTACATGGCCAACATTTGTGTGAGCTAAATATTATTTTCTTCACTTCCTCTCAAAATTATACCACTAGTAGTTATATTCAAAGAAAAACTTTAATGTGACTTCTTTGAAATAAAGTTATTTCAAGTGATTAGTTAGGTCAGAAAGCCATCCTACTAGATATGTCATTATATCTTTTTTGAGTGAACGATGACAATTCAACATTATCTTTTGTTATCAATGACAAATATAAGATTATATCCACAAGATCAACATGACTATAAAAATTAAAATATGAGCACATAATAATGGGAGAAGATTGGTCTCATAGGCCCAATATTAAATTTTGAGCCTCCTTTTGTTATAGTTTATCAATCATCTTTTGATTAACATGATTATTTACATTATTAATGTGTTCCACATACTTTTAAACAGCATGGTTCTGCATTATATCCTTTTCTTTTCTAACTAGTATTTCTCTTCACAGTTGAAGACCTTTTACAGCCAGATGGTGGTTTTCAAAGTTTATTCTAGGTCTATTGTGGTTTTTATTTTCTAAATAGTAGTATTTAAAAGAAACTCTCCCACTTTATGAATTTTCTTGAAACGTAAATAGCCAATGAAAATTGGCTATTTGTCGGCATAAAATCAAGACAGACAATCAATGGTGCATATGTAGTGTATATAATTTTTATTTTTCTGGAAATCAAGCTACGGATTGGAAGTTAAATCAACAAAAGTCAGTTATTCCTAGAAAAATAAGGCAAACGTTAGCAATACAATTATAATACAATATTTAAATCCTCAAATATCAGGACCAAAAGAAAATAAAGCTTGAGATATTGTTAAATCAACAACAGACACTCCCTCCCTCCCTCCCTCTCTCTCTCTCTCTCTCTCTCTCTCTCTCTCTCTCACACACACACACACACACACACATTGGAGCAGGAAATTGTGTTGGCGAGGATTATTTCTTTCTACAAAATGTGGCGAGTAGACTTTTTATGACATTGCCTTCCCCAAAACAGGTTCACAATTTTCCTTTCGAGTTCAAGCTTGAAAATGAAAGATGTTACTTAAATTTCTGTAATAGATTGAGTGGAATGACCGTGAGAGAGAATAGAGAATATTCTATTAATACGCAGATTCTTTATTTTTTCCTCTATTTATTCACTTTAATGTTCATCTGTTAATTGCTATTTTGACATTCTGTTGAAGGAACATACCGCCTGAGACGAACTTTTATAACAAGTTAGGTAAGTGCAGTAGATTTGTAAATTACAATTGATGACAATAATCTTGGAAGATTAGATGATAAGATATACTATGCAGAGAATACGTGTAGACCGTAGTTGACTTTTCATAACAGATATTCTTTGGTTTATTGGATATTTCATTTTTATGCAGTATATATTAAACATACGTGTTCTTAATTTATTGCTCAGAAAATCTTCTAATGTGTTTTGACTAATACTGACATTTGTAGTTGGATATTGTTGTCTGACATAAAAAAGGTGGAACCAACCTTCACATAATTAATATAGTTTATTTTTGTTCTCCTGTAACTGTGCAATTTTCTGGCTTGGTTTAGGTTAGTCACTTCATACTTTTACATTCAGACCGATTATACTGTTTTGCAGTAGACCAGCCAAACCACAACCCCCATACCTTTTCTTACTTCCCCATTTGTTTGGAGTAACTGAATTGGGAGACATTTTTTTTTTTTTCCTCATTACACAGTGAAAACGAGCCCCAGTCTAGCTGATGCTGCCCTAGGAAGAATTGCACAGGGAACAAAGGTTCTAGCTGAAGGTGGTTATGAGAAAATATTTCGACAAACATTTGAGACAGTTCCGGATGAGCAACTGCAAAAGACTTATGCATGTTACTTATCCACATCCACTGGTCCAGTAATGGGTGTTTTATACGTCTCTTCTGCTAAGCTTGCATTTTGTAGTGATAGTCCACTTTCATATAAAGCTGGTGACGAGACTGAATGGAGCCATTATAAGGTACTTTAGTATTTTCTCTCCAGAATAGGCTTTTTACGTGTTTGTGTTCCTTTTTCTTTCATTGGGACATATAATTTATTTTTGAGCTACCAAATCCTCATCCAGTCATTTTAAGATATAGTATATCTTAACATAAGAGAATTTGCAATGAGTTGCGATTCTTTTTCCTTTGATTTGTTGATCTTGTGGATTGGGATTGATTGTACCTAAAAGTGGATTTGTGGATTAGGATTGATTGTACCCAAAACAATCAAAGTCATAAAAGGATTTTCAAAAGTTTAGACGCAAATACTTTCTGGAAACCACTATTCATTTTGAAATCTTTGCCTATCTCACTTCTAATTTTAGATATCTTGAATTTGGTTCATCGTTTTAACTACATAGTATGTAAAGCTAATATGCTTTGTTGTCCTAAAGTTACTATAAATATAGTAAAATTTAGGAGAAATCGTTCCTTTCAACTTCTTACACTTAGGCTTCTTACCTTTCAATATCATTACATTGTATTAATTTTATGCTTTTAGCTGACCTCAAATTCATTGGGATCAAGAATTAGAGAAGGCATACGAGAAGGACATGCAACTCCGGGTTCATATCCTAACATTTTCTGATGGATAGAATCTGTTCTTGACAAATGAAATGAATAGGAAAGTCAAATAACTATCAAACATTACACGTTGTCTTGAAAAATGGTGGTTCTCCATTAAATTTCAGGTGGTTTTAAGTTTTATGTATAAACTTTTTTATCTTGGCAATTTATAGTGACCTGTTAAAAACCAATTTGAAGGGAGCAACCGAGTTGTCTTCTTTTCCAACTCAATTCTTTTCCTGTTTCTTGTGTGAACTCTTTAGGGACATTTTTGAGGTAGCTTGGTGGTCTACTTATTTTGCTATAGTTTCTATAACAGCTCACATATGTTTATTTACTTATTAGCCTCTTGGATCCACTTGTCGTGCTTTATAGTATCTGTTATAATAATACAAAGACAAACGAATGCAGTTGATGTACTCACAATCAGACCCTGAGCATTAGACTAATAGATATTTGAGAACGTAATGATTTCTTTCACCATTGACTCGTGAATTTTAACATCTGTAATTGCCAAGCTACCTGTTTTTCTTTGTGGTACGAGTTATTTATTCCTTTTATGATCTTGCAGTGTTTACTGATATATCTCTGTTACAAATATTATGAACAGGTAGTTATCCCATTACATCAACTCAAAGCCATAAATCCTTCATCAAGCAGAACTTCAGCTGAAAAGTACATCCAGGTTATATCTGTTGATGACCATGAATTTTGGTATATGGGCTTTTTGAATTATGGTGGGGCGGTGAAGTGTCTGCAAGATGCCTTGCAAGTGCGCAACTTGCCAACCATCTAAAGTTGAAACCAGGTTCAAGTTATACTTAGATCGAGCTGCTTCTTAATTTATATATTTAGTAGATTTGGTGCTCTTGAAAAAAAAAAAAAAAAAAAAAACTGAGCATGACTTTTAGACAGTTGAAATGCATATTTGCCATCTTTGAGATATCCTCTGGTTTTTCACATTTAAGTTATTACTGTTGTTTATGAAGACATTTTGTATGGGAAAGAGCAAGTTCCATATCAGTCTTTGATTAGCCAATTGGGCAAAGTAGTTTAAAGTTTTAATGAATATTCTTTACCATCCTCTACTATTCCTTGCATTTGAGGAAGTTAGCTTTATTTCTTTAAGGTTAGGGATTTAATACTTTTGCCAGTTCAGATTGCATCGTCGTTGTATAGTGCGGTTCTTTCTGGTCGAGGTCAGACCATGCAGATGTTATGTGTGCATGCTATGACTTAACAACTGATTTTCAATACTTATACAGAGCTTCGCTTTTATGGTGTCTATAACTGGGACTTTGCTTGACTAATATGCAGATTTGTCACACCAGTTCTCGATCTCATGTTGGCTTCCGTACTCTGACTGGTTTTCTTGCAAAAAATCTCCTTTGGTTATCCACAGGCCGCACTCGAAATTAGTTGTATTCAGCTATTCCAAATTGAGCATACGTCGGAGTTTCTAACCTGGGAAAAATTCGTAACTACCATCATTTAAGTTTATGTTTTCACAAATATCAAAATTTGAGAAAGTTTGCAAAAAGTCATGTCTCGATTCACAATGGTTTAAAAAAATAATAGATTTATATAAGATAAGAAATATAATCGAAATTGGTGGATATACAAGGACAAAAATGTGATATGTGCAGATATATTTTCTCTCAACCTATTCCATCCTAAATTTCAGTAAAGTAATTTTCTTTGAGCAATGCTACAACAATTTTGACATTATAGTTGAAAGTCCTCTCACGTGCAAAAGGTGTTTTAATCGTGAGCCCTAAAATTGTGAGAATGCTGTATGTGTACAACACTGTATACACGGCCTTTTCCATTTTCTTTCTATATTCATTGATTTGTCTTCCTTATCATGTTGTGAACAGGAAAGTGAAACACAATTAACGATTTAGTAATGATGTGACATCTAATAGTACAACTGTCCATGTAACTAGTGAATGTAACTGTTAGGGTTTGTGACCATCATTGTGTAATCTCCTATTCGTGTAAAAATTATGTTTGACCTCTTTTACATTTTATTATGTCTTTGTTTTCTTAATTATATTTGTGTGTATACCCCCTTCGATGTGATAGTGACGTTTTTGCAACTTCGTTTTCCTAGTAAGTTTTAATGAACACGTACAAAATGTGTCAAGTTTGAAGTATTTTTCATCCTCAAAATTATGTTAAATGTGACTATATTCCGCCGCCTGTCTCATCCTCGAAATTCTTTCAAATTTATGGTGTGTAATCTAGACAAGTGAAATTCAAAAATAATGACACAATTTACGTAACGTGAAATATAATTATTCTTCACACAAATGTGAAGTATTCAATTGTTTGATGTAATTAGATTTTTATGGTCGGGATAATTACGATGGAAATGTAAAATATATAAATATATTGCATTAATTTTCAAAATGAAGAAAATATAGTTGCAAAAGTAAAAATGAATGAGAATGGGGGAAGAAATTTCTTAACAAGAAGGATGAACTTTCCCTCCCCGAATCACATTCACAGTAAAGACGATAAGGAAATTGGAGGTAGGGTAGTTATAGCCTCCGTTTGTTTCTCATTATTTTCTCATTAAATGAAAAATATGATCGTTATATATCACATCAAGCTATCAAATTTGAATTTTTATCTTTTGTATGAGGCCCACAACGACTATATTTTTCATTCTCAGAATCGGAAAAATTTTAAAATTATACTTCTGATTACCCCAGTTATTGGAATCCCGTGAAAATATAAAATGAAATCCGTGAAAATATAAAATGAAATTGTAAAAAGTAGATTTAAATTAGGGTTTTTGCATTAATTATCTAAGGTGTGAAAATTTATATGTATGACCTGATTTGTGAATGAAAACTTAAAAACATGGTTTGCTCTAATTTTCCCAACTTTTATTTTGACCATCTTCTATTTTTCAAGAATAATGTATTTGTACATAATGAAGTTACATAATAATTTACATACAGGTGATGTGTTAAAAAGAGAGTGAAAATTTTTATTTTTTTTAAAAAGTCTGACGCAATCATATTTTATCACATCATGTATATATAAACAATTATGTAAATGGAGCACAATTGATTTTTGAATAGGTTCTCGTATGGGCCAAGCTCGTGGATTTCAAAGTAGGAAAAATTAACTCAAGCCCTACCTACAAATTATACATTTCAAAGATAAGATAGTTTAATTTCACAAATCAGGTGATAATGAAGATAAATTAAATTAATTAATACAAAGTTAATAAGAAAAATATCTAATCTAATCTTTCACTCATCCCCATCCCCATCCCCACTGTTAGTATGTTGTAACTCTTAAAAATTCACCCACCTCTACACAGTGTAGACCGCTTGCCCCGGTTGCCGCCACCACCATCCACCACTTCCCACCACTTACCATTGCCGAAATCACCTCCCAAATATAACTGTACCTTCGATTGGTCTCCCAAATACAATTCCTCCAGCAAAGGCCACGAATCCATAACCAATGAAAACAAATGAGACCCAAGCGTTTCTAACAATCAGCTCAAATGTTAACCACCATTGAAACCATTCTCCATCTTCGACGTCTTCAACCTTCGGCCAAAATCCAATTCGGACACAATCACAGTTTACTTTGAAACAAGTCCTGCGATTCAAACATTCATAAACCCATAAAAGGAAAATGATGTTGATGGGGGGACATGTTTCTAATTCCAACGAGGAAGAAGAAGGTAAAACCTGTTGTACTAAGTAATTTTTTTTTAATGCATTATAATAATGCCAAATGCAGTATATGGGTACATTTGGGTATTATGTGAATAGGTGATTGTGACCTAAATTTTGTTGATGTGGCCTTGTTTTTCGTGATTGTGACCTATTCTCTTTTAGCCGTGTTTGAATTTGTGATTAATTACAGCAATCTAGTGTATTCATATGGAGTGCTGCAAAGAGACTCATTTTGGAGTTTTGAAGTGTTGAGTTTCAGAATTTTTTTTATATTGATAGGGTTTATGAATATGGAGAACGCAAGTAGTAGCAGCTAATCTTCGACAATCGGGGGGAGGGGGGGTTTGGGGAAGCTATTTGTGGACCGTGTATAGTGGACAAGCGTGGTGCTAATATTCTTTCAATCCATGATTTAACGAGTTCAACCTTTTTTTCTTATTGTATTTTTAACTGTCTTGAAGATTAATTATGGGAACTCCATGACCAAGAAAAAGAATGCAAGAAATTGCAAATTCTGGGTTTGATTTATTTTTGCTTGTGCACATTCATTTTTGCTTCTGAAGAAAAGTTAAATTATGGGCAATTTTACATTTTATTTAACTTTGTTGTGGATTACAGTTTCATTCACCAGCACACTGAATTTCAAAGCATCGAAAACTTCTTGTTAGGTAGTAATTGGCAACAATAATCTTTGGAAGCAGATAATAAGTTATAAATAAAATTTATGTAAATAGCTAATTTCTACTTCTGGCTCAAAGTTTCATGGAATTGTAAAGTCCAATGGGGTTGTGGTGGTGTTGCATTACAACTGTTGGCGGATTTGAGGTGAAAATAAAGTCCGGTGGTGGTTGATTGAAGCGGAGCATTGCAAGTAGTGGTCATGGCGGTGGTGAAATAAAAACATTGTTTTTTTATGGTGCCGATCGTGGGAGTGGATATGATTGTGACCAATTATTGGATGAGTGTGACCAATAAATAATGTGACCTGAAAAATATACGATTTGTGACTAAATTTATAATTATGACCTATAACTTGTGTCTTTGTAACAAATAAATAAATTATGATAAATTAATTTGATAGTCTATAAATAAGTTGTAACAAATTAATTTGGTAAGTTGTGATCAATAAATTATTTGTGACATATAAAAACGTGTAATTTGAGACTAAATTTATAGTTATGATGTACAAATTGTGTTTTTGTGACTGTGACCTTTTGTACTTTGTGACTAGTATGTAATTTGATTATTGGTCATTACGTACATGTAGATAAATATTTTAACCTTTTTAATACCACGAATGATGGATGTTACATTAATGTGGATGACATGTGTTTATTATGATTGTTATTTAATTTAGGTTATTTTTTTGTCATATAGAATTTGTGATAGTATATTTGTGATAACAAATTATAGTTAGACAACATGTCTCATTTATTACATTACTAGTCACAATAGCTCATAATTAACACACTTGGTCACAGAGAGTTACAGTTAACATATTAATGGGTCACAAACTTTTAAATATAAACAGGTTTTGTTACAAAACATTCACTGTTGATGTGGTTACATGTCACTGTTAACACAAACTTGATTGCATACAGTCACGGTTAAGACGGATTTGATCACAGCCCGTCACAATAAAAACAAACCTGATCACAATGAATCATAGATAACATAGGCCTGGTCATAGTAGTAACAACTTACATAGATCTATTCACAGACTATCACATTTATTGCAAGAAAAGGCCACACATAGGGATGGCAACGAGCCGAGCCGAGCCGGCTCGCGAGCCGAAAATCAAGGCTCGGGCTCGGCTCCGGCTTTTTGAAGACGGGCTTTTTTTGGCCCAAGCCGAGCAAAAGCTTGGCCAAAAAATCAAGGCTCGGGCCTTACCGAGCCAAAACGGGCCGAGCCGAGTCGGCTCGTTTTTTCCCACTTTTTTTTCCTTAAAAGGTAGTTGATAGCTGCCTTTACAAAGCATTTTTTCAAGAATGCATTTTTTTTAAAACTCATTTTCAACCACACATTCTTCTATAAAATAATTATACACGAATTTCAAAAACTTTTTCTTACTTTTTAACCACACATTCTCCAAAAAACTACTATTCCATAATTCATTTTTATCCCAAAAATGAAAATCAAACAGGGGCTAAGTCAAAGACATTTAATTATACGCCGTTTAAGAATTCATTTAATGCAATTTACATGCTCTTAGTTTATCAATATAAGTTGATTGAGTGGGTGTATCCGCAGATGTTAGTAGCAGGTCACTTCCCAGACATGTTAAACTCATAATATCATTATGTCTGCAAAGTTTAGGTTGGGGAAGCTAGATCAGTTTCACGGATTACTTGATGAAATGGGAAGGAATGGATTTTCCCCTGATTTTCATACATTCAATCTCCTACTCCATGTTCTCGGTAAAGGTGACAAGCCTCTGGCAGCAATTAATCTTTTGAATCTCATGAAAGTAAGTTGGTACTAAGCTATTGCCTTTTAACTTCACTTTTCCTCTTTTTTTTT